>NC_068983.1:54262944-54267916 GCF_001194135.2 Octopus bimaculoides
ATACTCATGAATAAAAATATATACATATATATATATATTTATACATACACATACTCATGAATAAAAATATATATATATATATATATATATATATATATATATATAATCGTGTGTGTACATACATATACATAATAAAAATATATACCTGTATATACGTGTATATCAATGTGTATTTAAAATGTGTGTATATTTGCGTATGTACGTGTGTACAGAGTGTGTATGTTTAAATATATGAGGAAAGAGAGAGAGAGAGAGAGAGAGAGAGAGAGAGAGAGAGAGGGACATAGATAGTAAAAAAAAAAAGAAAAGAAAGGAGTAAATAACAAAAACAAAATAAATACACAAACAACCAAGAGATGGAAAATCACAGAAGTCACCTCACAGCATATGTATTTATAGATTCTGTTACATGTAAACACATTTGTTCCTACAGTAAAGGCATTCAAGTAAAAATAAATATATAAATAAAAAGAGAGAGAGAAAAGAAAAACAACAACAACAACAACAATAATAAAAAGCCAACATGACGCAATGTGAGTAATCAGGAAATCAAGATTTCAACACTTGTTAGAATCACGTTTACTTCCGATGCACCTGCAATCTCTTCATCTCTCTCACCTTCATATAAACACCTCACACAAATCTGTAGTTTTGATAATATCGTTCCGACAATAAAAATCTGATAAAAATTACCGAGGTCATCACATAGAATATGGATTAATAACAACAGATATATGCAAAGATACACTATCGCCCCAGAATTATGCATTTCGTCTGAAATACTCTCACAGTGAAGACTAAGTTCTATTTGTGCATGCATGCGTATATGTGTGTGTTTGTGTGTGCGCGAAGACTGGGACCAGGATTTCCAGTGTTCCTAGATGACCCCTTACAATATGTATCCTTCCTCGAATTGTTTTCTAAAGTTACATTCAGTCATTGGTTCTCTTTACACAAGATGAGAAAATGTAGTAAAAAAAAAAAAAAAAAAATTATAAACTTGCAAACTAGAAATCAATAACCTTGTGATCATGCATGGTAGTGAATAAATCTGTCATCTGGAAAAAAATTTGAAATGTTTCATAGCAAACCATGTGACAGGCCATAACACTACTCAACCTATTCCCACAATCCACTTGTTTCCAGCTCCACCTCAACCCGTCCTTCTATTCCTACGATTCTGTTCTCAGATTGACCTCAACTGCTATCTTTATGTCTGAATTTCTGTGGTTTTAGTTCGATTAAGATATTTCATCCAAGATGTCCATACTTTGTGAGGTGTTGCTAGATTTTAGTGCAGTCAGTGATCGTCTTCCTTCTTCAGTGCATAGAACCAGCCCTGGTTTGTGTGTGTGTGCATGTGTGTGTGTGTGTGTGTGTGTGTGTGTGTGTGTGTGTGTGTGTGTGTGTGTGTGTGTGTGTGTGTGTGTGTGTGTGTGTGTGTGTGTGTGTGTGTGTGCATGCGCATAATCTGTCACATTTAATTGCAGATGTAAGTTGGTATGATCCAGCATAATCAAATGCGAGTCTCTGATGTAGAAAAAGACTCCATGGTCATGGTTGGAATGGCTCTGATCAACGACGTTCTTCAATCAATGATGACATCGGGCTAAGCAGCAACAACTTTATGAATATAAACATTACATCTCAAAACACACACGTCATCATCATCATCATTTAACGTCTGCATTCCATGCTAACATGGGTGGGACAGTTTCTCAAGAGCCAGCCAGTCACAGTCAAGTACCATAATTCTGTGACTGTTTTGGCAGGATTTTTACAGCTGGATGCCCTTCCTAACACCAACCACTCAGGAGAGTGGATTAACATACACACACACTAATATATATATATAAAACCATACACAAACTCTCTTTCTCTCTCTCTAAATATATATATATAGATGGGGAGGTTGGCCCAGATGCCTTAGATCAGGCAAAGCTGACCTGGGAACTAACAGCAACTCTCTCTTTCTGTATATATACATATATATATATTTATTCTTTTACTTGTTTCAGTCATTTGATTGCAGCCATGCTGTAGCACCACCTTTAGATGAATGAATCGACCCCATTCTTTGTAAGCCTAGTACTTATTGTATCAGTTTTTTTGCCAAACCACTAAATTACAGGGACGTAAACACACCAACATTGGTTGTCAAGCGATGGCGACAGGGGCAAACATAGACACACAAACATATACACATACATACATACACACACACACACACACACACACACATATATACGACAGGTTTCTTTCAGTTTCTGTCTACCAAATCCACTCACAAGGTTTTGGTCAGCCTGAGGCTATAGTAGAAGACACTTGCCCAAGGTGCCACGCAGTAGGACTGAACCTGGAGCCATGTGGTTGGGAAGCAAGCTTCTTACCACACAGCCATGCCTGTGCCTTTTATATATTTATATATATATATATATTATTCGAGCATAGATGAAAAATGAAAATATGAAATGAGCCCAAATACACTTGAAAATACATAAATGCTTACATATATATATATATATATATATATATATATATATATATATATGTATATACACAAATACATGTACATGCACATATGCATATATACATACAAATGTACAATCACACATTAAATGGCCTGAACAAATATCTTACTCAAGTATTCACATCCATCCATACATTCAAACGAAGAGATACAACAATGCACATACACATTCAATCATAAATGTGCATACAACACAGACTTATATACTCACACACACATACATGTGTGCACATGCACATATCTATAAAAACACAAAAAAAATTTTGGTTCACTGTCAGACTGAACTTGTGTAACCTTTATTGATTCTTACACTGGGCATCTACAACTTATATCTATTTATTTATTTATTTATTATTTATCTCTTCCTCTCCCTCCTCTCTCTCTCTTTCTCTCTCTCTATATATATTTATTTATTTATTCATTATATGTCTACATTCACTGTCCAGAGAAATGCTTTCCTTGAGTCACTTTTAAGAGAGTGTTGGTTCTGGCAGCCGCATCAGTTAGACTCAGTCCTAAGAACTAAGCTTAGAGGCAGGATCTATTTTTAGTGTCATGCTTTCAGCCTCTTTGACCTTACATGATTTCCAAACATAGCTGGCAGCCAACTTACAGACGAAAGTACTACAGTTTCTGTAGCTCAAAAGATTTTTGAGAATCAAGCGAGATTAAGTTTGCCTGATCTCTATCTTTTAGTTTGCCAGAGAAGCAGAGAAGAAGAAACAGCCATGGCTGAGAGGAGAAAGTTGCATCAGATTGAAGCATGTGAAGACCAAAAAGAATTTTGAACAGTTATCCAAAAGACTTTGGCAAGATAGAGTGTAAATGTCATTATAAACACGACTACACACATACATACACAAGCACTTAACACACACACACATTTGGGTGTGTGTGTGTGTGTGTGTGTGTGTGTGTGTGTGTGTGTGTGTGTGTGTGTGCAAGTACAATATGGCCAAATGGTTAAAAAGTTTACTTCACAACTTTGTGGTCCAGGGTTCAATTCTATTGTGTGCATCTTGAATAAATGTTATTTTTTAATATTTTTTTATATGAAATACAGACATCATACACTGGCCCAAGAGGGACTCAATCTCTGAATCCAAACCAGAGTGCAACCTGGGTATTGATATGAGTAATGATGCATCTTTCCAGGTACATATTATTGAGTTGGCAATAAAATGCAGATGGCTGGCTGGCTGGCTGGCTGGATGGATCCTTAGAACTTTCAGAACCAGAGAACAGGAAACCTGGTGGTCTTCTGGAGGACACTTATCCTCAGTCATTTAGACTTCTGCTCCAAATTATGGTCACCACACAGTGTAAAACTAACGGCAGATCTCAGAGCAATCCAGTGAAGCTATACAAAGTACATTGTCTCAATGCAACATGTAAGCTACTGGGAGAGACTGAAAAGTTAAGACTTTACTTCCTAGAAGGAAGGTGAGAAAGACATTCAGTGGCTGCAACTCTTGAGCTGAAACTAACAAAAACTTATTTAAAATTTCTTGGCTTGATCAATACCTAGTGGGTGAAATTGGGTCAATGGAATCTGTATAGAAGCCTGTTGAGTGGATTTTACCAATAATTCCAAACATACAGCCTTACCACCACTAGGTCATGCTGATTCTGCTTTCCTGTGGTCTAAGTCTAGCCTGAACATCTGCAGATCAATATCTGTAAGAACCGGTGGTTTGGTCTAAAATCTTATAACAAAATGAACTCCACGAAAGACACTGAAGAACCAGATGGTAATGTAAAACTGTATATGGTGCCCCAGCATAACTACTGCTTTTGACCCGAAACTAGTTAGAGTATATATATATATATATATATATATATATATATATATATATATATATATATATATACATTCAAAAAGGGATAAAACTCTAAACAGAACAATAGATGAGAGCTAGATATGCTGAGTATAGAAAACATGTATTAGTACTCAAATGAATTCTTTATCCAGGACAAGATCCTTGGCATCATAGGTGGCTATAAGAGAAATCTAGGCAAGCTGATATAGTATTTATGTATATACACATGTCAAGCCTAATTGTGTTTATTTGCATCACTATTTCTCTCTCTCTCTCTCTCTCTGTGTATATATATATACATATATATATATATATATGTATATATATTTCGTATGTGTATTTCGTGTGCAAGATTCTTGATGTGGATACGTGTGTTGAAAGAAATACAATTAAACCTTGGGAGAGGCATTATGCCGGTAATAAACACACGCACTGGTTCAATCCTTTATTAATTCATATAGTTTTTTGTTAAATTATTTCATTGCAGTCTTGCAATCTCTTCAGTAACTTGTCTCTCCACTTCCATTTATTTTGAATGTATGATCTGGCATTGTTTCGAAACTGTTCGGTATGAGCATGTGAATGTGTGCAAGCTCGTATGTGTGCACGCTCATATGTGTGC
>NC_068983.1:54269123-54279669 GCF_001194135.2 Octopus bimaculoides
GCATGAAGTCTTGAATATGTTTTTGCCCCTCCCATGGACTGCACAGGGGGGATATGTTTTTCATTATTCTAACTAAATCGGCCATTAATATATTGATTTTCACACTGTGTGATAGAGCCAAATTCTTATGGATAACATACTTTGAAGATATAGGTTTCATATAATGTGAGTGGAGGATTTGAACTTTGTCATTAATTGTTTCTAGCCAAAGTTCTTTGTCAAGTACTGGGAGTCTCATGTTTAGGTGTCTTGTTGGGTAATCTATTGTTACCTTGATGCTCTGGTGTATTGTATTAGCTATATTCTGGATGTTTTCCATCACGATCTTCTCATTATATATATATCAGATTATATATATATTCATTTATATACATATTTGAGTATGTATATGTATGGGTGTGTGTGTGTATATAATGGTCACACACGCACACACACACACACATTCGTACGTATGTACATACGTACATACATACATACATACATACATACGTACATACATACATACATACACAAGAAAGCGAGAACAAATTTCAAAGGTCAGTGTTCACAATCACTCAGTGCATTTCAAAGCATTGAAATACTCCATGGTGTACATAGCTGCATTCATATACACAAGATATAATATAAAAATTTATACATATATAAAAATACATAAATGTACTTGCAAGGTTGTACATTTATATGTATATATATATACATTTATATATATATATGTATGTATGTATGTATGTATGTATGTATGTATGTATGTATGTATGTATGTATACACACATAGAAAGAGAGAGAGAGGTGAGTATGTCTGTGTTCCCATGTCTAGAGCATCAGCATCAAGCAAACGAGTTTGTTTGCTTCCAGTTTTCACAGAAAACCAGGTGTGACCATGTGGAAATATTACATTGTTTGGAAACAATAGTAGATTGGTAATAGGAAAGGCATCAAGCTGTAGAAAATCTGCCTCAACAAATTCCATCTGACCAATGCAAACATAGAAAAGTAGATATTAAATGATGATAATGATGATGTTGTCAAGTATGATCCACTAATACATTTAATTAGATATCGTCAAGAATGCATTTGACTAATCAACTCTACCATGTGATTGCATCGTGAGGACTTCTTAGCTGTGCTGTTTTCATGTATGCACATATTGGGCAGTTGTCTGGCGTTCTCACTGGTCCAGGGGCCAAATCTGATGTATGTATGTTGTGAACTGCTGTCAGTAAATAAATACCATAGGAGCCCAGTACTTTGGTTTACTTGGGGGCCTATAATGTTGTTAAGTGGCCCTCCTTCTTAGATCTCCTTAATACAAATTTCCTAATCACATTAAACTGGATTTATCACACAAATTCCTAATTGAAGAGCATTTCATTTGTATGGAATGCTGGGCTAAAATCTTTAAGTCTGGAAGAAATAATGGGAATTATTAATCATTAGAAAAGACCAGGTTGATATAACAAGGACTCTGTAAGGGTTATGAGATTAACCAAGCAATCAATGTTTTAATCACTGAGATTTATCTTTCATCTTATAAGCATTTATCAAAGAACTTTCTGTCCATTTTGACAGGGAAAGTTATGAGGCCAACCATATCTTGGCCACACACCCATTGTTGGAAGATGGTTTAACCCAAAATAGCAACATAGAGAATTTTACTTTTGTTTACTCCGATACCACTTTTTATTTTAAGAAGAACTGTAAACACATGCAAGCATGTACACGTGTGTGTGTGTGTGTGTGTGTGTGTGTGTGTGTGTGTGTGTGTGTGTGTGTGTGTGTGTGTGTTTAGAAATTATATCATTAAATCGATACCTTGATTTCATGCCAGTATCCCAGGTGGATGTTAATCTGAGTCTATGGCATGGATTTAATGTTATAGTAAGCTTAATGAATGCGAGTACATATACCCTGAATGTACAACACACTTCACTGCAAATGTGTATGAAGAACATTTACTTGTGTATGTGAGTGAGTGTATGTCTATGTGTGTATCTATATACTTAATGGAAGCCTTAGCCTCAGATTATATATATATTCATTTATATACATATTTGAGTATGTATATGTATGGGTGTGTGTGTGTATATAATGGTCACACACGCACACACACACACACACACACATTCGTACGAATGTACATACGTACGTACATAGATACATGCGTACATATGTCCGTACATATGTACATACATACGTACGTACGTACATACGTACATACATACGTACATACATATGTACATGCATACATACGTTCATACACACACATACATACATACATATGTACATGCATACATACATTCACACACACACACACACACATACATACATACATACATACACACACACACACATACATACATACATACATACATACATACGTACGTAGCGAAAATTAGTTGCCCAGCAGATGTTAGCATAAAGCTGAAGATCAGTGAAAAAGAGAACACCTATGCTGAACTATTCAGAAATTTGCAGTTACTCTATCCAGATTACTCTATCCCCAGTTACTCTATCCCCAATGATTACAAGTTCAGGTTTATACTTGTAATCATTGGGGCCCTGGAATATATAACACACTGCCTTAATACCAATCTTGAGAAATTAGGCTTCTCAAAACCAGAAAAGAGAAAGTTAATTCAAAGATTACAGATCCAATCCGTCACTGGAATTGTAAAAATCTGTAAAACTCTCCAGAAGATTATCATTTAAGTATATGTGAGCATGTCAAGATATGCAACTATATGCATGAAAATACGTACATAAAACAAAACATACAAATCTGCACATACACATACAAATAAAAATACCCTGTTGTTGATGTTGAAATTCCAATGGAGGAGCCTTGGATCTAGTTTAAAAACCGGCTCTTTCTCTATTGCAAAGAAATCTTGAAATAAAACTGAACAATGACATACATACACACATAGTGAAACTTTAGCATTTGATGAAGAGTATTTCTTCAGTGGTTTGAAGGGCATCCAGCTGTAGAAACTCTGCCAAATCAGATTGGAGCCTGGTGTAGCCATCTGGTTCGCCAGTCCTCAGTCAAATCATCCAGCCCGTGCTAGCATGGAAGGCGGACATTAAATGATGATGATGATGACTAGTAAGTGACTGAGTATTCCACAGATTTATGTATGCATTCTGAATATAATCTTCAGGCAGAATCAGTCTAAGACAAGACTGTGACTTTTGAACTATATTCACAATCCAACTAATGAGCTTTTACATTATTTCCTCTCACTGAATTTTATTTGTAAATTATGGATGAACTCAAGGCCATAGAAAGTGACATTTGTCTAAAATGTCACACAGTGGGGTAAAACTATGGACCACATGGATGCAAAACAAACCTTCTAACCATTTGGCTATACTGTACCTTCCTCGTCCTCTGTCCCCTCTACTTCCACCCGAACACTCTTCCCTCTGTTATTGTCTATATTACCATCTTTGGATGATAAATCTGTTCCTTTTATTATGGAGTGTATTACAGTTATAAGGCAATCTCTACAGGGCTGCCTTCTATTACAGGGTGTATTACAGCTATAAGGCAACCTCTAAAAGTTCTGGGTACAGCAAAAAGCAACTGGAACACTAAATGCTTGCTGATTGATCGAGATAGTACAATCCAGGGTTTGAAAGGTCTCTTTAGTCTTGCTAATAACAAGGCAACCTCTAGGTTGTTGGTGCAATGAAAAATGCATGCAGTACAATCTGTGTAAAATGGTGAGTATTAGGAAGGAGATTGAGCCTTAGAAGCTGCACCAAAAATTGAGACATTAGATGATGGCAAGGTCTACCTCATCTACTGAATCCTACTGAACTGTTCTAAGCTAGCCACCATCATGGAAATGGTAGATATAAATGATGATTATACATTCTTTTATTTGTTTCAACCATTAGATTGTTGCCATGCTGGGGCACCTCCTTCAAGAATTTTAGTTGAACAATTCAAATTCAGTACTTATCTTTTAAGCATGGTCCTTATTGTCAGTTTCTTTTGCCAAACTGCTAAGTTATGGAGACATGAATCCATCAACACTGGTAGTCAAGCAGTGGGTGGGGGACAGACAAACACACACACACATATGACAAGCTTCTTTCAGTTTCCTATTTCTTTATTGCCCACAAGGAGCTAAACGTAGAGGGGACAAACAAGGACAGACAAACAGATCAAGTCGATTATAACGATCCCAGTGCATAACTGGTGCTTATTTAATCGACCCCAAAAGGATGAAAGGCTAAGTTGACCTCGGAGGAATTTGAACTCAGAACATGACGGCAGACGAAATACCATTAAGCATTCCGCCCGGCGTATTAACGTTTCTGCCAGCTTGCCACCTTTAGCTTCTTTCAGTTTTCATCTACCAAATGCACACACAAGGCTATGTTCAGCCCAAGACTGTGGTAGAAGACACTTGCTCAAAGCGCTACACAGTGGGATTGAACCAACTGAACCTGGAACCATGTCGCTGAGAAGCAAACTTCTTACCACTCAGCCACACCTGCACCTATGTATATATTTTTGGAGTGTAACTACACGCACATAAATACACAAAATTGAAAGCAGTTTGCAGAGTTAGAAGTAATAAGAAAAGGAATTACGATGTCATTAATGGACCATGCTGTCAAATCTTCCAGGAGACTCTTCTATAAAGTCTTGTGTTCAATTAACCATGATAAATTTGGGCTTCTTGCCACCGGCACATTGCACTTCTATTGCGAAGGTCAATAATTCTTTCTTAATTAGCATGCAGCAAAGTTTATTGTATCGTTTGAACAGACATGTATGTTCACATTCTCCACATTACACATTTTAATACATTATTTTCCTCTTCCTTTTTCGACAAATGATTCTAACTCAAAATGTATATTGATTTTCACAAATTGATAAACACTTATATTCATGCCAACATGCAGAAATAGACATGAAATCATACATATATGTATGTGTGTATGAGTGTGTCTGTATAGGTTTATATATATATATATATATATATATGCATATATACATATACACTCACATACATGTATGTATATATGTGCACGTGTAAATATATATGTGTGTTTGGGTATATCTCGTGTGTGTGTGTATATATATATATATATATATATATATATATAGCATATGTATGTGTATTATAAATTCTTTTTAAACACTTCTAAGTAAATGAATTCCCTGTGGTGGAATAAATATTATAATTTCTTGCAACACTTTAAACACTTAAACATTAAGCATTTTATCAATGTGGATGCTGTTTAAATACAGTCATCCAAAATTTCAGCAAAGAGGAAGTCATTTATTGATTTGAAAATTAAATTCAGGATTCTTCTGAAATTATATAATGGATTTTAGAATAAATTTGACTTTACTTTCAGTATGGTGCCTCCCCATCAGAATATGTTCTGTTGTTATTCTTACATGTACATCAACACACATACACACACATATACACCAGCATTATCATTTTAACATCTACTTTTCCATACTTGGTCGAATCAGATGAGATTATGTTGAAGTAGAGTTTTCTATAGCCAGATGCCTATCTTGTTGCCAACCAGGGCTAGATTAAGATTCATTGAGGCCCTAACCACTTAAAAGATTTTGGTGCCCCCAAATTATATGTAATTCAAAATGCAAAAAGTTATAAACTATAAAATAAATTTTTATTTTTCATAATGAAACAAAACTAACTGTAAGATGGAAAATAATGTTTATTTTTGCATATTTCCTCTTCATTTATATGTGAAAAGTGTTCTACATTTTTTTAATTGCAAAATCTTTGATCAGATCCTCAGAATTAATTTTAATTAACACATCTACTTTCAAATGTAGTAGAGATAAGGCAGTCTGAGTATTATTTTTGCAAGATTAAAGATTGTGCTGTAAACCATTTACCATTTCTGTAGTGCCACACTTCTCTTGTTGCCCTAAGTGTGTGCTTATTTTGCTTAGCATTTAATCCAGCACTGATGTCAACCTTCACCTGTTTCCAAGTGAGGTAATAGTTCGCTTGTCTATTGACTGCCAAACAACCCAGATGGGGTTACATGGGGAACTGAGAACCAACATCTTCTGAATGAGTCTTTTGTTTACAGAGATCAAGCAACATATCAAAAAAATATCAGGAAGGCATGCTTTCACTGTGAACTGCAAACAAACAGCCACATGCAGAACCGTCAGTGAGGCCATTGTTTACAACCAATAAACACACATTCAGACAGGCATACAAACATACATATATATATGTGTGTGTGTGTGTGTATCATCATCATTTAACATCCACTTTCCATGCTGGCATGGGTTAGACAGTTTGACAGGAGCTGGCAAGGCCAGAAGCCATACCAGGCGCCATTGTTTGTTTTGGTATGGTTTCCATGGCTGGATGCCTTTTCAGTATTTACATACATACACTCTGGAAATAGGTGAGGGGTCGCAGCAAAAAAAACATCTTGCTGCTGAAAATATGCCTCAATAAACTCCATCTAACTCATGCTGGCATGGAAAAGTGGATGTTAAAATGGGGACGATGATGATACGACAGGCTTCTTTCAGTTTCCGTCATTCAAATCTACTCCTGAAGCTTTGGTCTGCAAAAAGTCACCAACACAAGGTATCACACAGTAAGACTCAACCTAAAACCCTGTGATATGGAAGCAACCTTTTTAACCAAACACACACACACACACACACAATGGCACAAATCAACATATGATGGAAAAAAGCTCTTCAAAGACAAAATTCTCTAATACTAGTGTCCACTCCTGAATATTGTGCACCACTTCAATTTATACAAGGGGACTCTGATTGACATAGGAAAGCTAAGAGCCCCCATCACCACCCATACACACACACACACACACACACACACACACACACACACACTCAAGTATATCGATTTTAGAGAACTTTCATTATTGCTCCTGTCACATTATATATGGTTGTCCTGTCCATGACTTATTAAAGTTGGTGATAGAAAACAGAAATTGGAATCTGTGTGAAGACTCAACACTCATGAACAGAATTAAGTGTATCAAGAGAACTAGAAGTCAGTTAACAGGTGTCATGAGCAGAAGATAGTAAACTAGTTTTAGTCTTGCTACCAGCATGGAAAATTGACTGCTGGACTGATAATGGCAGTCATACACATACACACATATTCATATACAAGTATCTATACATGTACATACAGACACATATATACATATACACTACATATATATATATATATATATATATATATATATATATATATATTACATGTATATATGCAGTTGTACATGTGTATACATGTGTACATGTATATATATATGCATATGATACATATATACATCCACATACACATCAGGTATATATATGTACATACACACACATACATATATATATGTACATACAGACACGTATATACATATACACTATATATATACACACATGCATATATACATATATATGAATTACCTGTATACATGCAGTTGTACATGTGTATACATGTGTGCACATATATATATATATATATATATATATATATATGCATATATGATACATATATACACCCACATACACATGTATATATATGTACACACACACACATACATATATATATATATATATGTACATATGTCCATCTATAATATCACACATACATAAACACATGCACACACAAATACAAACATTTACAAATTGAATATCTGTGTTTCTCCCCTAACTACTTTATTTCTCGTGATGACACACCCAACTAATAGATTTTAACAAACTCATGCGGAAATTAAACTGTCATCATAATATTTGTACATTTTTCTCCTAGTCTTACTCTTTATTGACTTTCCTTAACACACACAGACAAAACAATAATCCTGCAATTTTCAGGTGTCATATCTAATAAGAACATTATCAGGTTTCAGCAAATACAGTTTCATTATATATCTCTATCTGAGAGAAGGGGACAGAGAAGGGGATAGAGAAGGGATGTTTTGTTGCTGTTACTGCTATGGTTATTGAGCTTTAAGTCAGCCCTAATTGGACAGACTAATGATCAAAGGCCATCCAATTTGTGTGTGTGTGTGTGTGTGTGTGTGTGTGTATCAGGAGCCAGTATCATTGTTAGGAGAGGGTGGTCTACCCTAGGTGATGCTTTTATGGGTGTGGCACTTTAGGTCAGTGGTATAAACCTGTCAAAGCTCGAAGGCCCCAAGGTGATGGTTGAACTTTTCAGTTGGCTGTATAAGTCTGTATAGGCTCAAGGGCCTTTTGCAGGTGGGGAAAACTAAAGGGCTGCACTCCCTACTTGTTGGCACACATATCAGCTACACCACTATAAGGAACTGTCATTAAATGTGACATTCCACAGTTTGTTAAATGGTAGAATGTGATTTGAGCATGGTTTGCCTGCTATTTCTAGCAGACGGTGCAAATGCATGGAGACTCCCTTGTTATTTCAAGCGAGAAGGTATATTAGAGAAGAAGGGTTGTGTATTCTTAGTATACCAGCTTCATGTTACATAACATGTTGTTTTGCCATATGTCAAGCCTGATTGAGCAGGAAGGTCTATATCAATAGAAAAGAGATGTAGCACTGACCATTTCCATCCAATCTTTTGAGAACAAGGATCAGCAATGGTAGAGCCATTAGAAGAGTTCTTTGTGAAAATTTTTCTGATTTGCAGGTGTGGCTGTGAGGTAAGCGGTGGGTTCCAGGTTCAGTCCCACTGCATGGAACCTTCAACAAGTGTCTTCTATTATAGCCTCTGGCTAACTAAAGCCTTGTGAGTAGATTTGGTAGACGGAAACTGAAAGAAGCCCGTTGAGTATATAGATATATGTGTGTTTGTGTGTGTGTTTGTTTGTCCCCCAACACTACTTGACAACCGACGTTGGTTTGCTTACAACCCCTTCACTTGGCCATTCAGCAAAAAGAGATTGATAGAATAAGAACCAGGCTTAAAGAAATAAACAACCTACTGGGGGGGTGATTCATTTAACTAAGAAATTCTTCAGGGCAGTGCTCCAGCATGGCTGCAGTCTCATGACTGAAACAAGTGAAAAATAACAGATAAAAGTTTGCAAGCCATTCAATAATTGATGGCTTTTAAATAGACTTTTGCATCAGGATTTGTTTAATTGTTTAAGTCCTAGCATAGAAAATAAAAGCAGTCATTATGATGATGACGACAACGATGACAACTATGATGATGATGATGACAATGATGATGATGATGATAACTACAATGGCAGCAACGATGATGATGATGATAATTACAATGATAATTACAATGATAATGATGATGATGACAATGACAATAATGATGGTGGTGATGACAAAGATGATGGTGAGTGCTTTTAATGTATTACACGAGTGCAAGGTTTATTTTTTGCAACAAAGAGCAATCTATGCGACAATTTATTTGAAAATAAATTTTTAAATACATTTTATATTTGATAAAATAAAACTCATAAAAACTGTTGATGTGTCATAACAACTTTTATATCTTATTTAATGTTACCATAAATCATAAAACAGAGAAAATTTCTAACCTAATGTGTTTTTCCTAAGTTTAGATGGCAGGGCTTGATTTGACTGTCATTTCAAGCAGATCGTTGGCTCACATAATGACATTACTAATATAGATCTACTTCGTAAAACGTACTTAATGACATTCATAAATGGGAAGGGTTATAAATATATCAACACCAGAAATATTATTGACGCATATTTTATAAAACTTCCAAACACAAATAAACATGGGAGACACAATATGATCACATGACCTGCTAGAAACAGCAACAAAAAAAAAACTTCCTTAAAATTATATTAAATTATCTTTAATAATATAAAAAAAAGGGAAGGACACTTCAGCTAATGAAGTAGTTTTAGATAGAGATAATGACCGGATGTTTATCAGTGGGGTTAATGAGTGCATTACGTTTATCTCGCAAAAGTGTAAATGGATATGTGAGATAAGTGTAACAGGATTGGGAAGTGGTTACATAATTGGGTAAGCACGTGTGTTTATAAATAAGCATGTGTGTATGTTTATAAATATGTATATGAGTATGGTTAACATTATCAACATTAGCATCGTTTTAATATCTCATATTTCCATGTTTACATGAGTCATTTCATTAAGCCAGATTTTCTATGGCTGGATGCCCCCTTCTTGTTGCGAATTTCTGCCTGTTCACTAGCGTAGTAATATTTCCCTGTGGTCAGACGTGTTGGGAAAAATGATGCTTGCTTCCAGCCATCATGTGGCAACAAGATAAGAGGAGACACTTACACACACACACAGCAAGGTTCTTTCAGTTTCCAGTGATCAAACCCACTTATAAGATTTTGCTTGGCTCATTAGAAGTCACTTCCCAAAGATGCTGTGCTGTGTGAGATGTGTGTGTGTGTATGTGTGTGTATAAAATGAAACTTCGAAGTTACTGTCAATAAAATTCTTGTTTAAGAATAATAAGCTTGTACTCTACAAAAGTATAGAGAACCCATCAGATTAATGTAAAATTGTTTTATTATAACTGAACATAAAACAAACACTGTTATAT
>NC_068983.1:54280523-54285523 GCF_001194135.2 Octopus bimaculoides
CAGCTATCCTCCTCCATTCTCACCACATGTCCATACCAGCGCAATCGTCTCGCACGCCACAACTGATGCTTCTAATGTTCAGCTTTTCTCTCAAGATACTTACACTCTGACGGGTATTCACATTGACATTACACATCCAACGGAGCATACTGGCTTCATTCCTTGCGAGCTTACGTATGTCCTCAGCAGTTACAGCCCATGTTTCACTGCCATGTAGCATGGTTATACACACACACAAACACAAAAACACAGTAGTAAGATACTGTGCAAAAGATTAGTGTCTCTCCAAGCCTCTGAAAATATATTTGTTTGCATGAGTGTCCAAAATGAAAAGTGGACATATCAGTGGGTGTATATTAGGTGTGGTTGTCTGTACTCAAAAGCGGACTGTATATACAAGTGCAGTTGCTTTTTTTATTATTCACATTTGATTGATGAATTAACCAGAGGAAGTAAAGCAGTAACAATGACCTTTATGACTATGGTAGGGCCTCTGAAACAGGGTGTGGGTGTGAGAAGAGCGAAAGCCTGGCGTATCAGGTAAAAGCCCTCCAATGGACTCACACACATTTTCTGGTAACCCAGCTTTATTGAAAAGGTTTTGGTTGACTTGTCACATTGCTGTTATGGTCAGAGATACTTACCCAAGGTGCTACACATAAGCATTGAACTTAATCCATGAGATTGCAAAATAAACTTCTTAACCATACAGCCATGCTTGCCCACCCAATATTACTCAGGAAGTCAAGAGCAAAAAAAAACATAAAAGGAACAAGGAAAAGGAAAGAATGAATTGATATGAAATCAAGGTGTAGGTGTGTGGTTTTGTTGTCAAGAAATTGCTTCTCAACTGTATGGTTCTGGGATCAGTCAAACAGCAAAATACTGTGCATAAGTATCTTCTACTAGAGCCCTGGGCTAACAGAAGCCTTGTGAGTGAATTTGGTTGATGGAAATTGAAAGAAGCTCATCATATATGCATGTGTGTGTGTGTGTATAAAATGAAACTTCATGGTTATCATTATAGGAGTGGCTGTGTGGTAAGTAGCTTGCTTACCAACCACATGGTTCCGGGTTCAGTCCCACTGCGTGACATCTTCGGCAAATGTCTTCTACTATAGCCTCAGGCCGACCGAAGCCTTGTGAGTGGATTTGGTAGATAGAAACTGAAAGAAGCCCGTCGTATATATATATATATATATATATATATATATATATGTGTGTGTGTGTGTGTGTGTGTGTGTGTGTGTGTGTGTTTGTCCCACTAGCATTGCTTGACAAATGATGCTAGTGTGTTTATGTCCCCGTCACTTAGTGGTTCGGCAAAATAGACCGATAGAATAAGTACTAGGCTTACAAAGAATAAGTCCTGGGGTCGATTTGCTTGACTAAAGGCAGTGTTCCAACATGGCCTCAGCCTAATGACTGAAACAAGTGAAGGATAAAAGATGAGTACAATTAACAGGACAAAGAGAGCAAAATTTTTCCCTTTTCTCTCTTTATTTATAATTTAAAAATGGTTATTTTTTCTTTTCAATTTCCAGCGTCTCAGTAATTTTTGCTATTGAATCTCCAGGGTTCCATGATGTCAAAAAAAAAAAAACTGAGAACCATGGGTAGTGAATCAATATTTATCAAATTTCTCTGGTAAATTTACCTATGTGTGTGAGAGAGAGAGAGAGAGAGAGAGAGAGAGATAGAGAGAAAGAGACAGACAGACAGACAGATAGATAGATAGAGTAGTAATCTGTCTGAAGAGAATTTCTCTCCAATCAGATTAACACCATAGGAAATAAAATTGATAAGCATTGTTATACTGGGTTATTGTAGTTCATAAAGTTATATCAATTCATCACTGACATTTATTTCAAGTGAATGGGAAATAAAGTGTATGTCATGTGAAATGACTTGAGTGGAAAAGGTATTGGCTTACCAACTCATAGCACACAAATTCAGATCCAGTACACTCATCCCTCTGCATATTTGAGCAACACTCCCAAATTTTTCATGGTTCAGTTCATCTTGATGCTGAGAATAGCTATGAAATCTTCAAAGGAATTTTCTCTGTACTAGACAAGTGGCCCCAGGACTTGTCTCCTGTACTTGCCAAAATGATTAAAATAATATTAAGTCACTGTGCTAATGTTGTTTTTTCATTACCGAATAATTATCTTTAATTAATTCCATGATGGTGACTATTAATTATGTTAACACTAGCTTAACATACAAAGAGAGTTTAACTGTTTAATACATTTACATACTATGGAAGAAGCTGGGATAAGCTCTGGCTTTGAAGAGTCTCGTGAAATCCTGGTAGTGTTTAAAATGATTTTCTGAATAAAATAAGAAATATGCCCAGGTGCCAAAAACAAAAAGCTGGTGCTACGAAAAAAAAAAAAAAGGATTTCAGTACACTCTGTCTATCCATCCATCTATCGACCTGTCCTTCTGTCTATCTATTCTACCCTTCTATCTATCTATTGGTCTGCCCTTCTGTCTATCTGTTCTGCCCTTCTATCTATCTATTGACCTATCTATCTATTGACCTGCCCTTCTGTCCATCTACTTATTTCTCTACCTACATCCATATCCATAAATCTTTTATTATTTCCGCCTTACTGAAGGTAGAGGTGTTGTTTTCAGTTGTGTTTCTTTGTTCGTTTGTCCGTGGACAAGATATCTTAAGAACCACTGGATGGATTCGGATGAAACTTTCATGGATGTTTGGCCTCATGACTGGCACAGACTAATTAGATTTTGGGGTTGATCCAGTACTGGACAAGGATTCTGGATTATCTTTCCTGTTCTTTTTTTACTTAATTTTTGCGAGTGGTCGGATTCATATTTAGTATTCTCATTTGTGAGAGCAGTTGAGTATATTTCAGATATTCTCATTTTTAAAATCATCTCTGGCTAATAATTGAAAGAACGATGGTGTTGTCTTGGTGGAGGTTTGCACTCTCTGATTGCTCTTGTTATCCGTAATCTCATTTTTTTCACTTCGTATTATATTTTATCTTATTTTATTTTGATCTATTTTATGTCACTCTGTAAAGTGGTTGGCATTAGGAAGGGCATCCAGTTATAGAAATAGTGCCAAAGCAGACATTTGAACAAGATTCAGTCATCCAACTCATCAGATCTGGTTAAACCAACCAATGCATGCCAGCATGGAAGATGAACATTAAACGATGATGATGATGTGTTAGCATGGTTATAAGCTTAAACATAATACATATGATTGTATGAAGGGATGGATGAATGAATGAATGGACAGACAGACAGAAAGGCAGACAGACAGATAAATGTATTAAGTGAGGGTGAGATAAACTATATCAAAATTGCTGTAATACAGTATCCATTGATTTGATGATTCTCCAGGAAGAATTTCTGAATAATGACAATATAACATTCTTAATCATCCATGAATACTCTGTGTGTGTGTGTGAATGTGTGTGTGAGTGTATTTGTGTGTGTGTGTGATATATAAGTTTGAGCATGCAAGTGCCTGCATGAACATCTATGAATACGCTGTATTTAGATGTAGCTATGGTAGCCAAACAGCCACTGTTTGAGATAAATATGATTATCATCGGACCACTTAGTCTAATCTTGGTTTCTCATTATATTAGCTTGAATGGTTTCTTGGTAACTGTATCCTTTAAAAAGACAAACTCACTCAAGTCTAATCATGAAGTGATATTGCTTGGCTTGAAGAATGATACTTTCATTATCAATTCAGCTCACAGTTAAAATGAAATAAACAATAAATATTAAATGAAGCCTGCGCTTTTTTTTGTTTTTTTTTGTTAAGTATAGAAGAGAAGAGACAGTGAGAGCTAAATTTCTAAATGCTGAGAATGAGGTCAGCTGATGCTGTCAAGTGATGGTTGGTTGGTACTTAAGAAGGGTTTGGTTTGTTGGTCTTGAGATGAGAATTGCTTCATAAGCACCAAGCAGTGATAGGTGAATTTCAATAAATTTCGTGATTTGTACAATATAAATCAAATCAAAGTAATTTAGGTTTACTAGACAATTAAGATGTATTTTTCTGCTTCAGTCCCACTGCACAGTACCTTCAGAAAGAGTCTTCCAGTACAGCTTGGGGGCCTACCAATGCCTTGTAATTGAAGTTGGTACATGGAAACTGTGTGGAAGCCCAATCGCACGTGCACATGTGTGTATGTATATCTGTTTGTGTGGCTGTGTTTGTGCTTGTCTCCCCAACTGACTTCCCTTGACAACTGGAGTTGGTTTGTTAATGTCCACATAACTTTTGCAGTTTCAGCAAAAGAGATGATAAAATAAGTACCAGACTTAAAAAGTAAGTACTGGGGTCAATTTGTCTGACTAAACACCCTTCAAGGCAGTGCCCCAGGAGGGGAGGTCATTTAGTTCCCATTGAAAATTACTAGTTTAAGAAACAGAAGCACTCATACACACACAAAATAAGATCAATAATCTCAGACGAGCAATCACGCATTTAGAAATCTAGAATTTAAGTAAATAAATTTTGTGTATGTTATTAAGAACATATCTATGTGCAGAGTAATGTTTGCAACAAGCCTTTTCTCTTTTTCAGCCAGCTAAGCCTTCATCAGAGTAATACATTTGTACTTTACAAAAGTATAGAGTAATCCATCAGATTAAAGCAAAATTGCTTTTGTTATAACAGAACATAAAAACAAACATTAATACATACATGCATAGATAGATAGATAGATAGATAGATACACACACACATACATACATACATACATACATACATACATACATACATACATATGTATACAGAGTGCATAAGGTATTTGAGGACATACAGTTTTTGGGTCATTGCTGCATTTTTTGCTCACTCTGTATAATCTTTGTTTCAGAAAATAATAATGGCAGATCCTCAGCTTACTCAAGAAATGAAGAGGCATGCTGTTATTGTGATTATAAAGGCTGAACATAGCAATTTAGAAATATCTCAAGTTTTAAAAGTTATCAGATCTTTCATC
>NC_068983.1:54290523-54296035 GCF_001194135.2 Octopus bimaculoides
ATCAGGAATATGAATTATGACAACGAAATACAACAAAAAAGTAACAAAACAAAGTGGTCTCTCTTTCTTTTGTGGTCATTCAAATTATAATTATTGTTATCTTTTAATTGTTTTTTTTTGTTCTCTTTTTTTTTGTGTGTGCTTTTGGTTTCTGCTACTTTCTTCCATTTCTACCTCTCACCGTCATCTTATTCAATTCCACCAAAACATTGTGCCAAGTGAATGGTTTTGTTTTTGTTTTTTCTTTTTTTTTTGCTAATCAAATTAGCTTAAAACTTTACTTCAAAAGAAGTTTGCTGATATCCTTCCTTGTCTTGTTATTAAATCCCTATCACAGTTGTGATATTAAAATTTTGGCACAACATTTTATTACATTTAAATTTTTGTTCCTTTTTCTTTCTGTTAAATCTTTGACCAAATAAATGAATTATTGATTGCCTTTTCTTTCAGAGTTGCTAACACTGACAACAACGACAGCTACGACGGTGACGACAACAATGACAAAAACAACAACAACAACAACAAGTGCAGGGGCAGCAGCAGCAAATATAACAATGAAGAGTAGCAGCAGAAACTGCAACCATAGTGAAATAAAATAGTGATATTGGTTTAACCAATTTTATGTGTATCTTAGATTCAGGTATTCAACGAAAATGGCAGTTAGACTGATGATTATGTAAAAATGATATTACAAGCTTTGTATCAATGCAGTAGTTATTGCTGTTGCTTTTGTCGTCATACCCTCTCACCACCACCTCAACCACCACCACTACCATCACCATCATTGTCATCATCGTCATTGCTGTCGTGATAGTGAGGTTGCCAACGTTTATGATTGCCATAATATATTCTTATATAGACAGCTCACTCAAGACTTGATTTTTACTCACAAAAGAGGGAATGATAAAGAATTATGAAATGTCAGAAAGAATGGAAGACTGAAGATTTTCCGAAAGTGAATAGGAATAAAATATGAATAGATATAATGATGTAGTAGAAGGTTAATTTGTGATTTAGTAGTTAGTTATCGAGGTGTAAGGAAGTGGGAGTTAATGGAACAACCACTTGAAAATACCCCAGGCCTAGACAGAGAAATAATGATGTCTTTAAGTGATTCTGCAAAAATGGTATCAAATAGGGTGACATGCATAAAACATTTGGACAACTTTATATATGTATATATATATATATATCTACCTATCTATCTATATATATATCTACCTACCTATCTATCTATATATATATCTACCTACCTATCTATCTATATATATATCTACCTACCTATCTATATATATATATATATATATATATCTACCTATCTATCTATATATCTATATATCTACCTATCTATCTATATATCTACCTATCTATCTATCTATCTATCTATATATCTACCTATCTATCTATCTATCTATATATCTACCTATCTATCTATATATCTACCTATCTATCTATCTATATATCTACCTATATATATATATATCTACGTATATATATATATCTATCTACATATATATATCTACAGATCTATCTATCTATCTATCTTAGGACTGGTGAAAATAAAATCAAAAGAGAGAGAGAGAGAGAGAGAGAGAGAGAGATAGAGAGAGATAGAGAGAGATAGATAGATAGAGAGAGATAGAGAGAGAGAGAGAGAGAGAGAGATAGAGAGAGAGAGAGAGAGAGAGAGAGAGAGAGAGAGAGAGAGAGAGAGAGAGAGAGAGAGAGAGAGCAGAAGGTATAATGTACTGTCTACCAACTTCTAAATTCAGTCTGACGTATAATATAAATAAGTGCACTTGTTGAGAATCATAGTCTCTTAATTGGCTTAGCATCCCTTTACAAAGACGGACAAGCAAGTCACCCTGATGTGTTTAAGCAATGAAACTTGAAGCAGTTATATTAATACTGTCAACAAAGTTCTCTGTATTCTATAACAAAATTATTTTAATATTCTAAGAATGTTGCTGTTCGTCCAAGCAATATAATATCTGACGAGTGAGGTCAAAACTATACAGACATATATATATGCACATGCACACACATATGTATACCTATATATATATATGTGTGTGTGTGTGTGTGTGTGTGTGTATGTGTGTATATATATATGTGTGTGTGTGTGTGTGTGTGTGTGTGTATATATATATATATATATATACATATATATATATATATATACACACACACACGCACACATATATATATATATATAATGTATAGATGAAATGTATGTGTGTGTGTGTGTCTCTGTGTGTGTAGATGAAATCTATACACTACATGAGCCATTTTATATAAAAAGTATAAATAAAAATGTCTCCTACAGTTTTGAAAATATGAAATATAAACACTGTTATATACACACACAAACAGACATAGCCTTACATGTATATTATATTGCATTATTACACACACACACACACACACACACACACACACACACACACACACGTATCCATGCATAAATATTATATTACTATACACAAACTCAACTCTGTTTCTATTAAGCCACTAATTTTACCAGAGTTACCAGATAATGGCGAAGTATTGTAGAACCTAAGCTATGGTGTTAAATATATTTCACTGTACAATAAGTCACCTTTCTGACTGTTTGCAGTTAAATAATGATTTCTTTCATTGGCTACAAGGGTCTAAGGATCTTAGGGACATGACAAAGGCTAAATACATACAGAAACAACAGTGGTGCTGGTGATGACGGTGGGGGATTCTACATTGAGCAAAACACGGGAGAACAGCAATAAGAATAAAAACATTAATAAATCAATATCAATAAAAAGCAATGACTCATGGTATTTGTTCTGGCTGTTTACATTCTGAGTTCAAATCCAGTTGAAGGCAGCTTTGCCATTCGTCCTTTTGGGGATAATTAAAAAAGAGAAAAAATTGAAAGTGCCAATTTAGGCTGGCAGATTGGTAGAGCAAATAACACAAGGACCTTGTAATATTTGTTCTTGCCCTTTGCATTTTGAGTTCAAATCCAGCTGAAGGCAACTTTGTCTTTCGTCCTTTTAAGGGATGATAAAAAAGCATCCTGATTTTCAAATAGAATTGATCTTGTGCTCACAGCCTGCGGACAGCTTGAGGACACAAGGCATATCATAAAAACCTTCCTAGACATGTGTCTCCAAAATGAAGAAGGAACTACTAGTAGATCATATGTTTATAGTGTATACATGAAATGATTCACACACATACGCACATATATAACAGATATATAAATACATATATCTCTCTTATTTTCTCTCTCTATCTATCTGTGGAGGAATGGATCAATAAGTAGACCTATACATATATATATATACATATATATATATATATATATATATACAGGTCTGAAGATGAACTAGTGTCCAGCTTTTTGTTGAGAATGTATAAATCTTATTTGACAAAAGTTCTTCAGATAATTGGACAGCGACATAAAGTTAACAAAGAAAACCATTTAGTTTTTGAATGCTGAAAGTTTATTTCATCCCAGAGTCCCTCTTTTACAAGTGGTTGAAACAAGAGCTACAGTGTGAGCACTTCTACAACAGCTTAGGCAAACAAGAAAACTTCCAAGCCTCACACATATCCACACACACACAATTTGAACATGGTATTTCTAGCTAACGATGCATTTGTCAATTACGCTGCGTGCTTGTTTGCCACAATGCACTTTATACATAATGCTTATTCACAGCTAAGTGAACAGAGCATTGTATGCAGCGAGGCACCAATGACAAGTCATGAACCATTAACTTTTGCGGCTTACAGCTCAACACACTGTTGACTTGACCAGCTGTGAATCTTAGAGTTATAGCATGAGTAGATATAGTAAGTTCAGTCATACAGACAAATCACTAAAGAATGCCAGAACAGGTGTTCCTGATAATTTGTCATGGTCGAAAACAAATACAAAACTATGAATGCATTTCTTCACAATAAATATTCTTTTCTACTCTAGGCACAAAGCCCGAAATTTTGGGGGAGGGTGCCAGTCGATTAGATCAACCCCAGTATGCAACTGGTACTTTAATTTATTGACCCCGAAAGGATGAAAGGCAAAGTCGACTTTGGTGGAATTTGAACTCAGATCATAAGGACAGACAAAATACTGCTAAGCATTTCGCCTGGCGTGCTAACGTTTCTGCCAGCTCGCCACCATCTTCACAATAAATATTCATTTTCATTTGTTTCTGTCAACCACATTTTCAATAGCCTACCTGTAAATTGCCATCTCAGTTCATTAATGAAATGATTTATTTTCAACACTGACTTTATATTCATTATCAATAACTGACAAAGAAATTGATTAACATTTTAATTTAGATTAAAGACAAAAACAACAACAATACATTCACATTTTCAGTAGAGATATCTTTCAAATCTACAAGGTTATTGAATTTATTAACTATTGTCATTATTCTTTATATTCAGAGTTCAAATCCTTCTAAGGTCATTCAGGCTTGGCTGTTTAATAAGAAGTTTGCTTCTTAACCACATGGTTCCGGGTTCAGTCCCTCTGTGTGGCATCTCGTGCAAGTGTCTTTTACTATAGCCTTGGGCTAGCCAAAGCCTTGTGAGTGGATTTTGTTGAAGGAAGCCAGTCATATAATATATTTACATGTGTGTGTGTGTGTGTGTGTGTGTGTGTTTCTGTGTTTTACTCTGCTCCACCGCTTGACAGTGTTGATGTGTTGACATCTCCCTAACTTAGTGGTTCAGCAAAAGACACCAATAGAATAAAAACCAGGCTTAAAAAAAGCAAGAATTGGGTCAATTCATTGAACTAAAATTATTCAAGGTGGTGCTCCAGCATGGCTGCAGTCTAATGACTGAAACGAGTAAAAGGTGATAGTAGTAGTAGCAACAGCAGTAACAGTAGTGGTAGTAGTAATATTCAAAAGTTATTGCTTGCTAATTTAATTAACATAGATGTTATTCTGAGGTTTGATGACATCAAGTCTCTTCACATCTCAAGAATTTTCCTTAGCAGTCTTGCAGTATACGGGATGGAACTTCACTGCAGGTCAGCATTACATGTCTCAATTCCAATGTCCTCCAGCCTCTTAGGTAGAAGATTATTATTATTATTATTATTATTATTATTATTATTATTAAAGTGGCGAGCTGGCTGAATTGTTAGCACGCTGGACGAAATGCTTAGCAGTATTTTGCCTGTTGCTACGTTCTGAGTTCAAATTCTGCCAAGGTTATTATTATTAGCCTTCTTGAGGAGCTGTTAGTTTAAAGGGGTCAAAAGTGCATGAGGTCTCTTTGGTCACCTTACAGTGGAACTCCCTACCACCACCACCACCACCATTGGGGAAGCATGTTGTTTATTTAATCGTTGTGTTTGTTGGCTGTTAACACGTTTAACCTCACTGTCCAACATCTGTGTATCACCCTTTATGTTTTGTGTTCGGCCCTGGTGGCCAATAAAGAAAGAATAATAATAATAATAATTATTATTAACTAGCAGAGATACCCGGCGTTGCCCGTGTTACATGCA
>NC_068983.1:54297553-54303309 GCF_001194135.2 Octopus bimaculoides
TAGTGGAAGTTTCATTTTTAAAGTGAAAGTATTTGACATGAGTGTTTTTGTTTCACTTTTGACACGTAATACTTAAATAGTGGAGGAGATATTATGTTGCTGTGGGCTCGAACTATGCAAGAAGTTAAACATTTTTTTTGACTAAAACACAACCGGGACCCTAAGTAAGGCACGTGTAAAATTTGAATGAAATTGGTTGTGTAGTTCTCGAGTTTTAGGGAAACACACACACACACACACACACACACACACACAGATAGACAGACAGACAGACAGACACACATTCTCATTTTTATATATATAGATATTATTATGATTATTAGTATTATACTGTTGTTACTGCTGCTACTGCAGCAACCAAACCACAATGACAGGAAGTTATGATTGTAAATAATGTGAAGAAATATTATATAGATAGAAATAGTGAAGAAGTGTAATATGATAATGCTGGTGGTGTATATATATATACACACACACACACACACACATATATATATATATATATATATATACACACAACTGTCTGCATATACACACATACACAATTAGACATTTGTATATATTTATATACATGAATTTGAAAGTGTATGCATGTATGTATAAACACATACATATATACATACATACATACATATACACATACACGACACAAGAATGCTCACCTGGCATAAATCAACTGATCACTAAAAGTCACTGAACTCTTAAGTCACCACAATTTGTTATTTGGCAGCTGTATTGAGTTCTTCCTCCTTATGGTGTATGTGTATATATGTGTACACACACACACACACACACACACACACACACACATATATATATATATATATATATATATACAGATAAACACACAGATATACACACATATATAGTATGTGTGTTAAATATTTAACTGACAATGCTAAAATTGCCTGTACAGAACATTATAAGCTTGAACATGATATCGAAATGTAAAGAAAATATTAAAAAAAAACACACCACAGTAAAATGGACAATACATCATCACAACAATTACGATAGGAAGTGCGCAAAATAATGAACTGAAATAGCATATAAGTCTATTGGTAGTCTACAGTGTATGTCTATAATAAATGCATGACTAAGATTTTCTTATATACAATGGTAATTGTTACACCTTTGTAAGCAACAATCTGAAGTTAGAAGGAAAATAGTAATCCCACTGTGTTGGCAATCATATCATGTAGTTTTCATTGTTAAACAGTTACACTACATTGAATTTTGTTTCCTGCTCACTGAGATTTTAATGTGCGTGTTTGAGTTCATGTGTTTGCCTCTGTTTCTCTCTGATACACACATGCAAACACACACACACACACACACACACACACATAGATATATATATTTTTATATATATGGTAAATATAAAGTAAGATAACATGAGGGAAAATGATAAAAGGATAAATACAGAAAGGGCAATTAGGCCCAAAATACCTCTCATCAGCCACAAGGACCAGAGTCAGTATAGTTTCAGCTTGCTTAAGTTTGGATACATACACACACACACGTGTGTGTGTGTGTGTGTGTGTATATATATATATATATATATATATATATACATAAACATACATACATGTATATCGTTGCCAGTGCCGCCGAACTGGCTCCTCTGCAGGTGGCATGTAAAATACACCATTTTGAGCATGGCTGTTGCCAGTACCGCCTGACTGGCCTTCGTGCCGGTGGCACGTAAAAGCACCCACTACACTCTCGGAGTGGTTGGCGTTAGGAAGGGCATCCAGCTGTAGAAACTCTGCCAAATCAGATTGGAGCCTGGTGTAGCCATCTGGTTTCACCAGTCCTCAGTCAAATCGTCCAACCCATGCTAGGAATAGCTGTGATGGTCTTTTTTTTTTTTTTTTAATATTATTTGTCTTTCTTTTCAAAGAATGAACTAGTTTGTTTACTACAGGTGTAAGCCTCACATTGACATTACCATTTATTTCCAGCAATTGCTTTGGTCCACTTCACAAGCTTGGCAGGATTGCTACATATATCACATGTAACCAACTG
The DNA here is from genome assembly GCF_001194135.2 of Octopus bimaculoides. Classification (NCBI taxonomy): domain Eukaryota; kingdom Metazoa; phylum Mollusca; class Cephalopoda; order Octopoda; family Octopodidae; genus Octopus; species Octopus bimaculoides. The sequence goes on from NC_068983.1 coordinate 54,299,582, forward strand.
TGTTCACTGGAATGTATCAAGATGCAAGCCATGGAATAGTTTTGCCTGTTGTTCTGTGGCTGGAAAAATTGTTTTGAAGTGGAGTAATTCTGTGTGATGCTTAATACAGGTTGCAGCAGAAAAATACCCTGCATTTGACACAGCCATCACTGTGGCACTAGTGGAGTTAGGCAGGTGGTAATGCTGTCATTATATAGGTGGTGCATTACCATTTTATTTTTCTAGTTACTATTAATGTTTGCATGAATGGATGTTATGTGTTTGCTATTGAAACATTTATAAAGAATTGTCAATCTACGAGGGTTTTTCTTGTTTTTTTTGCACCTTATATTTCACTTGATCGCTCTATCTATCTGTCTGTCTGTCACTTCAAGAGGAAGGTGAGAGTAGAAAGGGAAGTTTTAACTAGTGAATGTTTCAAAAAAAGATGGGCGAATGTAGCAAGGATGGCACGTGTGAATGACGGAGCCAGCTTGAGCATAATCTTATGAACCAAAAAAAAAAGAAAAGAAAAAAGAGAGTAACTTACTGTAATGTGTTTTTTTGCATGAAATTATTGCCCAAGGTTACCGTGGTCTTTTGTGTAGTCTTTTCTTTCCATGGATAAACCTAATCTGTTCCCCCTTTTTACATTATGACATTTCTGTGATACACAATCTCTATTGATCGGCCCTTTTTTTCTCCACGATCCCCTTTCATCGAAATTGTACCCCCACCTTTTATTTTTTTCCCAAAAAGAAAAACTCTACTTTGTATTTTGTCCCCTCTGTGTTCAGCCCTGTGTGGCCAATAAAGAAACATATCTATCTATCTATCTATCTAGGTCACCCCACAAGACACACCAAGATTGTTTCCCCACATTTTCCCCATTTGAACTCCATACCTTCCTCAGTTTATGGCATGCGTTCCAGGCAAGAGCTTTCCTTGCTATGATGTCTTTTTCAGTACTTTGTGTCCACGCACCAAGGGATTTGAAATTTTCAACTACCTTCAGTGACTTACCGTCTCTCACTTTCACTGACACCCTTGAATGTATAATAAACATGGATCCTGGTATAGGATTATCTGATGAAAATTATATCCATGAAGTTATAAAACATTCATAGAATTTTCGTTGATCCAGATGATAGAATTGTAAACAGGTAATTAAAGGTAATTGAACAGTAGCAAAAACAAAAACAAAAGACATAAAAATAAACAAAACTAAACAAAATAGCAAATGACAATGTAGATGAAGCAAAGCATTGTTTAAATTGTATCTCGATGAACCGGCACATAGTACATTGAATTTCAGTAATCAATTGGGAAGACATATCCACAATTATGATTTGTTGTATAAATGAAAATTATACTTTAATTTTAAAATATTTTTTCATTTCAAAACATTACAAGCTTTTGTTTTTCTTTCTATCACTTTCATTTCTTCTTTATTTTATTGTTGTCAATTCTGTTTTTTTTCACTTTCCTTTCTGTCACATTTCCTTCCTGTCACTTTTTTTTTACATCCTAAAATAGGACACTGCCTTAATGAGACTGACCCTTGAGGAACATCGTAGGAACAGGAAGCTGAGAGTAGGGATATAGAGCAACCTCAGCTTTGAATACACGCGTGCTCTCGTGTGTGTGTGTGTGCATGTGTGGTGTGTGTGTGTGCATGTGTGGTGTGTTTGTGTGTGTGGTGTATGTGTGGCGCATGTGTGTGGTGTATGTGTGGCGCATATGTGTGGTGTGTGTGGTGTATGTGTGGCGCATATGTATGGTGTATATATATGTGGTGTGTGTGTGTGTGTGTGTATACATGTGAGATGCACACATAGGCATAGCTAAGCTGCTATTTAGTTTGCTTTATCATCCAAATGTTGTGAGTTCAATCCCACTAAGTGGCATCTGAGACAAGTGTCATTTATCATAGTCTCAACTCAACCTACACCCTGGCAGTGAAATTGGGTAGATGGGACAGATGAAAACAGGGTGGAGATTTATATCAAGACAGACTACACCTGTAATTGAAGGAACAACTCTATAACATACGGATTTTGCCAGAGAATTAAATTAAAGGTTCATGTATGAATAGGTAAGTGAAGGTGGCTCAGTGGTTAGAGAGTCGGGCTCACAATAATGAGATAGTGAGTTTGATTCCCAGACCAGGCTGTGTGTTGCGTTCTTGAGCAAGACACTTTATTTTCACATTGCTCCAGTTCATTTGGCTGTAGAAGTGACTTGTGATGTCACTGGTGCCAAGTTGTATCAACCTTTGCCTCTCCCCTGGGTAATATCAGTGGCACACACTAGATTCGTCACTACTTGAAGGATGACAGAGCTGAGTTGGTGTGCTTGTCTGATCATGATTACATAGGCATTTAAGGCTAACAACTCTGCCAGCTTGCCACCTTTATGTGTATATATGCTGCCTCAAAAGACATTTTAAGATCCACAAAGATCTGAACTTAACTGCAGTTCTTGGTGGTCCAAATCGGATATGCAAACTATGTGGGTGTCTTTTCAATACATTGGTTTCAAAAGCCACACCAGACACCATGGTGGGTCTAAAGTGTAGGTACAGGAGGTGGTCAGACTCTGCATAAGGAGTAGACAATCACAATAGGAAATCAAAACCCATCTAATACTAAGATTAAAACAAAAAATTATTTCATATGAGACTTCACTAATAAATAGACAAATGTTGAAAAAAAAAAAAAAAAAAAAAAAAAAAAGGCAGTGATTTTAACTCACAGCATTAAATTATTAAACATTCATAATTGGAATGAATAAATCAAATTGCATATCAAGTATTTATGGAATTTTGATTTACTGTCAGGTGACTTTTGGCCAACCGTGTATATGCATATTGAGCTTCTTTCAGTTTCCATCTACCAAATCTATTTATGAGCTTCAGTCAGCCTAAGGATATGGTAGAAGACACTTGCCCAAGGTGCCATGCAGTGGGACTAAACTCAGAACCATGTGACTGAGAAAGCAAATTTCTTACCACACAGCCATGCTTGCCTGTGCCTAGTGGTATTTTTTTTTTTGTACCATTCTCTTTTCCAAATGTCTATAATAAAAACATGTTATCTGAGCAATTGTATCGTGAATATATTTGAAATCAGTCGGTCACACATGGAGAGTCTTAGAGATAGATGATAATAATGTTTTCTTTATTTCAGTATGATAGAACTATGTAAATGCAAATGAAATAAAGGTGTGCATTGGTGAACAAAGAAATTCAAGAAACGAATAAGTAAAATATAGCTGTTAGCACCTGGGCGACATTGGTACTAGAATAATATCTTCTACCGACTGACGTCAGCAAGAGAGTGTCTGGTTCTGACATCAGCACCAGAATATATTAATAATGCAACAGTGTATAAATAAGACAGTTAGAAGAATCTGGTGTACTGAAGAAGAAGAAAAGGATGGCAGTAACAAAAAAATATGGTAATGTGATACTGAAGGAAGAAATCTGCCAGCTTATTATCATTGATATGTTGAGACTAGATGATAGTGCTAGAGAAAAATAACAAAAAAATAAATAGCAAATACAAGAACTATGTTGAGTGTAATTTAAATTCAATTCAAAGAAGAAACTGTCAAAGCAATAGTTAAATTTTTGAGAGGGAGAAAGGGTGGGTGGGGGAGTAATTTACAAAGAAATTCTAATGGTACTATAATGTAGTCTGTGAATATATTTCTTAGCCTTTCATATGTGTATAGACAGATATATATAT
>NC_068983.1:54303887-54306887 GCF_001194135.2 Octopus bimaculoides
TGTGTGTGTGTGTGTGTGTGTGTGTGTGTGTGTGTGTGTGTGTGTGTGTACCCTTGTCTAGACATCATATAATAGTTGTGAATAAGCATCATTGTTATACAAGTGAGGTTGTTCATTTCCAGTTTCCTATGAAAAAGACATGTGGTCACAGGGAAATATTACCTTGCTTGGAAACAGGTAAGGGTTGGTGATAAGAAAGATACCAGGCTGTAGAAAACCTGATTTAAAAAATTTCCTCTGATTATACAAGCATGGATAAATGTGGATGTTAAAGGATAATGATGATGGTGATGATGAGGAAAGATATTTAGACATCAATAGAGAAGACAGGATTCAGTTGTCTTCTGGAAGTAGACAGGTTGGACACACAAAAAGAAGTAGATGGAGACCCCATACAGTGTATGCCACATGGTACATAAGAGATGCAATGAGATCAATGGCAGGGTGATAGTGAAAGACTTTGTATGTGGCAGATGTACAGGAGTAGTTAACAGTCGAAGCACCAATGAAATATGTTCTTTCACATGCTTGTACAGATAAGGAGTCAGCAGTTTCTGTTACTGAAGTGACCCAATCAGCAATTTAGGGAGATGGGTGTGCTGAAAAAATAATGAAGTGCAGAGCACTCTCAGTGAATAAATATATATTTATGTGTACACACACAAACATGCATGCATGCACACACATACACACACACAACTTACATATATATATATATATATATATATATATATATATATATATATATATAAATATATATAAAACACCATTTGAGTGTGGCTGTTGCCAGTGCCTGACTGGCCCCTGTGCTGGTAGCACATAAAAGGTACCATCTGAACGTGGCTGATGCCAGTGCCGCCTGACTGGCTCCTGTGCTGGTGGCACGTAAAAAGCACCCACTACACTCTTAGAGTGGTTGGTGTTAGGAAGGGTATCCAGCTGTAGAAACATTGCCAGATCAGACTAGAGCCTGGCACAACCTTCTGCCTTGACTGTCCCCAGTCAAACCATCCAACCCATGCCAACATGGAAAATGAACGTTAAATGATGATGATGATGATGATGATTGTGTACAACACCACCTAACAACTGCCAAGAATTCAACCACTGCCAACCACTCTTCTTTGTTAATGCTATCCAAAAACCTTCCCATTATGCTAGCTTAGGGTTATCCGGAAACCTTCACACTATACTAGTTTAACCCTTTAGCATTGAAACCAATCAGATCTGGCCAAAATATCTTACTTCTTTTATGTTCAAACTGGCCAGATCCAGCCTCTTATACCTACCCTGCAATGTCATTCCAAAAACAAACCATCACAACATCGAAGTCTCAAAGTTATGAGACAAAGCATAAGTTCAAAACAATGTGAATAAATAAGTATTACATTCAACAGAACAATCTGAATGCTGAAGGGTTACAGATATGGCTGGCTACATCCATCTATTACCGTCATCATACAAATACAATGTCTCATACAAACTGCCAACAGCCTACGCTTCAACTGTTGGCCAGCTATTTCTTTTTTCTTCACAAAGATCTAGTCTAGATATCTGTCCTGTTATAACAACATTGGCACACATGTAGAAATTCTCCTTGTAACACGCAACATATATAGCTAATTTGGTACACAACAATTTGGAACTGACTTCAGCAAAACCCTAGTGAAAACTCCATCTATTATAAAACAATAAAACTTAAGCCAATTTCAGGCTGTAATAAATAGGCTTTGTCATGTCTAATCTGTGTGATTTTATTGTTTACCCAAAGGAATATATTTATCTATTTCTTTCATTGAGAGAAAGGTGTCTTGAGTGAGTTATTCTGCCATAGGATTTAAAGAACTATCATTATTTAAACATAAAATATCTTCATTTCATTCTTTTATTGGTTTCAGCCATAGGCTGAGGCCATGCTGGGGCACCACAATGAAATTTAACATACAATGTAAGAATAAACTATAATATTATATCTATATACAGCTGCATGCATGCAAATATATATGTACATATGCACACATATAATTCTTGAATATACAAATGAAAAGGAACGGTACTGCATACATCTAGGTAGAGTTTACTAGTTACTACTACAGCATGTCCTTATCTGATCACATTCCTAAATCTTATATGTGTGTGTGTGTGTACACACACACATGTACATGTATATATACATTCACAAACACACACACACACACACATATATATATATATAAACACAATGTACATATACATTCATATATATATACATATATATACATATATATATATATATATATATATATATATATATATATATATATATATATATATATATATATATATATACATACACACATGTACATGCATATATACATTCATATATACACATATATATACATGTGTATATGTATGTACACATACATACATACAAAAATATACACACACATATGTATACACACATGCATATCTATGTATGTACACATGAACATTCATACATATATACACAAATATGCATACGTCTATATACACACACACACACACACACACACATATATATAAAGAAGTATACAAAAATTGATATATTCTTTAATTAGTTTCAGTTATTTGACTGCTGTCATGCTTGAGTTCTGCCTTCAGAAAGATTTTTAACTGCTTCTGTTCACTCAACTGGAATATTTGATATTCATTTTATCAGCTTTGATAAAGAAAAAAAGAGAAAAAGTCAACCTAAGTACAAAGGGAGGTAACTGGAAAGGAACATATACAACAAAATATTCTTATTCTTGAAAGCAACACAGGAACATGCCATCCCTCACCGATACACACACATATATGTAGAAGTGTACATACATACATACAAACATATATATATATATATATATATATATACACTTTTACCCTTTTACTTGTTTCAGTCATTTGACTGCGGCCATGCTGGAGCACCGCCTTTTTAGTCGAGCATTTCGACCCCAGAGCTTATTCTTTGTATGCCTAGTACTTATTCTATCGGGATCTTTT
>NC_068983.1:54307536-54313453 GCF_001194135.2 Octopus bimaculoides
TATATATATATATATATATATATATATATATATATATCTGTGTCTTGCAAGGTACTTGGTGATCCTGTTGGTGCCACATAAAAAGCATCCAGTTCACTCTGTAAAGTGGTTGGTGTTACGAAAAATGTCCAGCTATAGAAACCAAGCCGAAACAGAGAATGGAGCCTGGTACAGCTTCTGGCCTTATCAGATCCTGTTAAACCACCATACCCATGCCAGCATGGAAAACCAAATGTATGATGATGATTATTATATGTGTTGCACTTAGGTATAGTGATACTAATATACTTCAGGAAAAAATGCATCAGTTGAGTACAGAACATAAGAAATTAAATGAATGACAAGGGAACAGGAAATTATAATAATGAGTAAAGGCATAAGCATAGCTGTGTGGTTGAGAAGTTTCTTTCCGTCCATGTGGTTTGGGGTTCAGTCTCACTGTGTGACACCTCGGGCAAGTGTTTTCTACAATAGCACTGAGCTAATCAAAGCCTCGTAAGTGGACATGGTAGATGGAAAATGAAAGAAGCCCATCATATTTGTGTATGTGCATGTGTGCGTGTTATGTATGTGTTTCCATTTATGTTGTAGGACTGAATTTAAAGCCACATGGCTGGGAAGCAAGCTTCTTAATCACACAGCCATGCTTGTGTCAGTTACCTGATATTAATCTAATCACACAATTACTCAACATTCTCCCCCACCCAACCACCCACGCATGCACCCCTTATGCACGTACATATAATAAATATTTAAATGCTATATATTTCCTATATTTAATTATTCAAACACTGATATTTTCTAGTAGCCATTTTATTTATCAGCCTGTAATATCTTTCTCACATTTGCGTCTGATAACGAAAACCATTCAGTTTTAATCATTATCAACATCTCTTCATAACCATAATTATAACATGTGTGCATTGTATTTTACTCTTCTCAAATTTCTTTGTCTTTCCTCTCAATGGTAAACAAAGGAATCATTATTACAAATACTTCTATAATTATTATCATAGATATTATTGCAATTATTGTAAATATTGTTAAATATTATCGTTATTATTATTATTACTACTACTACTATGATTATTATAATTACTACTACCACCACCATTATTGTTCTTTCTGACAGACTTTTGCATAGATATATTTAAATAAAATTGTACATACACATGTTTGTACAAAGAAGAGATAAAATTAGTGAGATCAGTAAAATTTGCGTACGCACTCCCTAACACACACACACGCATATTCATTAACACACACACACACAAAACACATGCAAGTGCAGACAGATATGTGCATGCACAAGAACAGCATGAGTGTTGTGCATGTGTATTAATTGAATAAAAGGATTATTTACAGAATGTTTTTACCACATAATCTCTTAGAGTACGGAACCATGAAAAAAGATGGCTTAGTTGTGACAGGTTTAATTTTTCATCTTCGTCAGTCAAATTTAACATCATTTAAACAACCAGGCAGAATGTTATCAAAGTGATTGTTCAGCAGACATTAAACTAATTCATTTTCAACAGTTCATAACGAAGTCAAAATTCATTTAGTCTGTTGTTTTTCTAGGTTTAATTGAATTATTAATTACCAATACCAATACGTGCAGGCATGGCAGTGTGATTAAGAAGTTTGTTTCCCAACTATGTGGTTTCAGGTTCAGTTCTATTGCATTGCACCTTGGGCATGTGTTTGGATCTTGTTCAAAACAGGGGCACCAGTTTTCATTTATGTTTTATGTAGTGTTTTTGGCACCGAAAGACTTTCAAACTTCGTAATTTGTGTTATAGAACAGAAAAAAATTTTTGTATTCGAATTTATTTGATGTAAAAAATTGTCTTATTTTGATAATTTCTACTAATCACTGATGTCTATTCAGTTGAAAACAGTTAGCGCTGTAACAGTGTATATTGTATTAATCCCCATTAGTTCTGACATTTCAACCCTAACCCTAACTCTAGAATCCGAACTCTAAAATTGTTATACACATAGATACGCACAGCGTAATTTATTATATAAACAATATATGCGTATAAATTACGATTAAACCGGATGAAATACATCACAGGGAATAACATTTTTATGACCGCCCAGCAGTAACTCTATTCAACTGAATAGACGTCAGTGATTGGTTGAAATTACAGAAATACGACAACTTTAACATGAAATAACTTGCGATGTAGGTTTTTTTGTCAAGAAGACTAAGAGAAAAAGATGTTTTATATGACACATTCTACCAGTGTCCCAAGTTTCAAAGTGTTTCGTTAAGAAAATACTGGTGCCCCCGTTTTGAACAAGATCCATGTGTTTTCTACTGTAACCATGGGCCAACCCAAACTAGGTCAATAGATTTGGTAGATGTAAAGATATACATGTGAGTGTGTAAGAATGAGTTCATATTTTCCTTGCATTTGCTGGTGACATGTAAAGAGTACCCAATCCATGCCGTTAAATAGTTGGTGTTAGGAAGGGCATCCAGCCATAGAAAGCATGTCAAAACAGATGACTGGAACCTGCACGTAAAATACACCATTTTGAGTGTGGCCATTGCCAGTACCGCCTGACTAGCCTTCGTGCCGGTGGCACGTAAAAGCACCCACTACACTCTCAGAGTGGTTGGCATTAGGAAGGGCATCCAGCTGTAGAAACTCTGCCAAATCAGATTGGAGCCTGGTGTAGCCATCTGGTTCACCAGTCCTCAGTCAAATCGTCCAACCCATGCTAGCATGGAAAGCGGACGTTAAATGATGATGATGAATTAAATATAAGTAATTGTATAAAAGAAATTGTTAAAAAAATTTTGTGTATTGTCAGAGTATAACTGAGTTATTGCACAAGAATTTTAACAACAAAGTCTTTCATGGACACCCAAAAGTCATATGAACCGTAGTCGAGAACCACTGCTAGATTAGCAAAGCATATCAGAGACATCTTTAGAGATAAACTCCACTTTGGACAGACTGGGACACTTCTTCTATGGACAATGATGTTTCTGGTTGCTAAACAAGAGTAAGCATATCTTTACTAAACACAATGAAATTACTGTGGTGGCATATAAAGTCATACAAGCACACAGAATCTTTAGTCCCAAATCATAGCCATTTAGTCATTACTACCACTGCTGCCACCTCTACCATCAGCAGTAGCAGAACTAAGGAGATCATTGGAGGGAGTAGTCAAATTTATGACAAGAGAGGAATTGGCAGCCTTCTTTCAAGCTGACAGACAAAACTTGAAGTCCCAACCACTTTGATCTTCAACAATAATACCTTTCTTTTACACCTATTAATAGATGTCTATAAAGCAACAACTGAATCTTGTTTAAGAACTTGTAAATGTCTTTATCGAATCATCCTGTTGCTATTTCTAATCTCCTTCATATTAAAGGCTTACTAATTCTTACACTAGACATCACATCCTTTCCCAACTGCAGACACATAAGGGCTTTCTCCTACTCATCCAAAAATATTCAAATACTATTTCTATATTGGGATGTTTATTTTGATTTATTATTTTTAACACTGTTTTACATTATTTATATATTTATTTCCTTCCCACACTATTTTGTGTGTGCATGTGTGTGTGTTTGTTCATTTGCGTGAGTGCGTGCGTGTTCTCATAGTTTATTTTGGGGAGAGAATATTTTTACAGCTGAATGTCCTTCTTGCTACAGACCATTCAACCATAAAAGAGGAATAGAGCCTGATTTTAAAGTTCAGTCAGGCAAACTGAAGTCACTAGAATCTGGTGCTTTGCACAGGGCCATGATACAACTGGAAATGGATCTCCGTCAATTTTCATCTTGAATGTTCAGTTCTCCAACCAACTGAACTAGAGCCTTATTGAATTACCATATAAATGGTTGAGTATTCCACAGACACATATATCCTTAATGTAATTATCAGACTTAATCAGCATCATTTAAATTACAGGTACACTCTATTCAACAGGCTTAGACTGTACCTGTAATTTTCATCTTACTGGACTGCATTCAGAGAAAGGTTCTCACAGGGCCATCTCAGCACCATTACAGGACCCAGAGCAAATAAATGCACTGGGCCCTAAAGCATTTATTTATCGACAGTAAGTTATAAAATAGCATAGAATTAGGCCCCTAGACCCTTGAGGTGGCCCCTGGGTAACTGGCAGTGTGCTCATATTTTAAGACAGCCTTGGTTACTCAGCTGATTGGCATACTGTCACTAATTAATACTCTCTTACCTCTGGTCTACAGACACACTGCCAGCTGCCCAGGGGCCTTATGACTCTAGGGGCCTTATGACTCTAGGGGCCTTATGACTCTAGGGGCCTTATGACTCTAGGGGCCTTATGACTCTAGGGGCCCAATTCTGATCTATGTACTCTGTAGTATACTGCCAATAAACAAATACTATAGAGCCCAGTGTACTGATTTGCCCAGGGCCCTATAATGGCGCTAAGACAGCCCTGTAAGAAACTGTTCTCTGTCTTTTCTATTGCTATTATAATGGCCTCTACTATCCAATGACAGAAACAATTAAAAGATAGATGATAAATGATAGCCCAGTACCTTAAACTCATAGCTGTCATACCTTGTCTGCTACAGTCAAATGATACCCCAAAGAGCTGTTATTTTAAGGTTTTCATTTGTCTGACTCAGACTCTACAGTCTATCACATGAGTCATGAGTCTTTGGTATATGATAAGCTCCAATTTACTACTTCCATGTAGCTACAGCCAATGTTGCTTTTAGAACCTAAAGTAGTTTTCACTTTCTGTGGAATATAAGCATTGCTACATGGTTCACCTGAAGTGAATGTAGCACTCAATGAGTATAAGCATCGCTATGTGGTTAACAAGCTTGCTTCATGAGCATGTAGTTCCAGATTCAGTCCCACTGGGAAGATACCTTGGGGGAATTTCTTCTGTTATAGACTGGAATTGACTAATGCCTTTGTGAGTGGAATTTGGGTTGCCAGACAGGAACTGCAGGAGTTTGTCGTACAAATAATTTATAACTAATAACCTTTACTGGGTTTCATGGTTCAATACCAAACAAAATAAATAAAATGAGAATTAAAAGAATAAAAAATCTTTCAATTCATTCATTCATATGACAGTAGTTTATCAAAATATAACTTAAAAACAGAAAACTACTTAACACACATACACATATACACACATGTACACGCATACACACACATGCTACTAAGTTTAGAATCTAAATGTTTGATCAAAGAAATGTTACCCATAATCCTAAGCGGCACACACACACACATACACATGCCAAGAAACTACAGGATTTTAACATTCAGTTGTTATTCTTTTGGAGAAAGAAAGGCAAAAAAAAAAAGAAAGGAAAAGGTAAAATAAAAAACTAAAACAATAAAAAAAAAATCTGAGTTCTTTCATGTTACATACTTGACAGATCAGATAGTGAATTTCTTCCAGATTCCAATCATAATTAAGATCACCCAAAACCATCTTACATGCCAAGCAGATGGTGTTTTTAGCTAGAAACAACAGTCTATTAATGATAAGGAGATGTTTCTTTGCTTTGTTTTTATTTTAACATTTTAGCATCCATGATATAAATAGCATCATCATCATCATTATTATTATTATTATTATTATTATTGGTGGTGCTAGCTACCATATGTTGACATTGGCCTGGTTTTGTGGATGACATCGTACATTTGTAATGTCGTTTCTCTGGAATTCAGGTTGTAAAAAGGAAGACAAATAAACCTCAGATTGTAAAAGGGAAAAGACAAATAAATCTCTGTGCTGTTTAGCCTCTAAAACTTAATGGCTTTTTTTGAGTAGGTGGGCTTCAAATATAATTAACAAACTTACTTGTTGATATGTATATGTGTATATATAGTGCATAATAAATAAGTAACATACATACATACATATATATATA
>NC_068983.1:54315909-54317481 GCF_001194135.2 Octopus bimaculoides
ATATATATATATATATATATATATATATATATATATATATATATATATATATATATATATACATATATATATACATATATATATACATATATATATACATATTTATATATACATGGCCACTGTCAAATAACTGAAACAAGTAAAAGAAATAAAAGAAATAGCCCAGTGCAGAAATTGAGACAACAATCTTATGATGAGGAGTCCAATGCCTGAACCACAAAGCCATGCACCCCACCATCATATAATATAATGTGGTAATTAGCTTGCTTACCAACACATGGTTCTGGGTTCATTCCCATTGCATGGCACCTTGGGCAAGTATCTTCTACTATAGCCTCGGGCCGACCAAAGCCTTGTGAGTGGATTTGGTAGACGGAAAATGAAAGAAGCCCATCGTATATATGTATGTGTGTGTATATGTTTGTGTGTCTATGTTTGTCCCCCCAACATCACTTAACAACTGATGGTGGTGTGTTTACAACCCTGTAACTTAGCGGTTCAGCAAAAGAGACTGATAGAGTAAGTACTAGGCTTACAAAGAATAAGTGCTGGGGTTAATTTGCTCGACTAAAGGCGTTGCTCCATCATGGCCACAGTCAAATGATTGTAACAAGTGAAAGAGTTATAATGTTATATATGAAAATAAAGAAGAAATGCTAAGGGAAAATAAAAGCAAAATGTGGTTTAGTAGCGGATGTTTATCAGTTAAAGAAGACAAGAAATCATCAATTTGAATAAATAGCTGTATACAGTGGGTGGAATTGGCCAGTTTAGATGCTTGAGTATATTAGACAAAAGATAACTTATTCAAAAGAGGAAAAACTAGAAAAAGAAAAATACCATCAGCTCTAAGGTAAAGCTGTTTACTGAGAGATACACAGGTGTTCGTTTATAAAATCTTACAAACTACTTTATTGCATTCATTCATACGAAAGTGTGTGTGTCTGTGTGTGTGTGCAACCTTCACACATCATTGTTAATGGTGCAGCCCCACCACCATTCGGCCCCATTACCAGTTCTCTACCATTTATACCTTTAACATCTGAGCAGACCCTTCAGGCAACAAGAGAAGAGAATTTACAGAGTGTGATTTGGAACACTTGAATTCAAACAGCCAACCATCCAAAAAATCATTGAATGCCAAAAACCACACAGGAAATGTAGTTGATATCTGTTTGATTATTTGTATATATACTATTTCTATTTTCCTTCGAGCGGTCTCATTTGATCAGGGTCAGAACGGTAAAAAACAAATTAGCTGGAAACAAGGAAACAGAGGCGGGGGATGGTTGTGGGGTTTTGGTAATTTCTTTTTTTGTTTTGGAAGTATGCTCAATTCACATTGGTGATGCGACCCCCTCCACACCACTACCACCACCACTACTATTACTACTACTCACCCTTTATTTTTGTAGTACCACCCCTACATTCAGAAACAATCTTTTTTATTTTACTAAAATGCTAAGATTAGAGGGGACAGAATTAGGGAGACAAAACACCATTCAGACTCCAAAACACCATTTTTATATATATATATATATATATATATATATATATACACACACACACACA
>NC_068983.1:54317587-54318835 GCF_001194135.2 Octopus bimaculoides
TATAAAATAGTTGCTCTTTGAAGCTACCACTAAGCTGAAAAAGAAAGCTAACAACACCTGCATGCATGTGTAAATATCTAACTCACAATATGTGTGTGTATGTATGTATATATATATATATATATATATATATGCACGCACACATGGACACACACAGACACACAAAGATTTATTTCATCATCATCATCATCATCATTTAATGTTTGTCTTCCATGTGTAGGACAGTTTGACAGTATTCAATGAACCAGATAACTGTGTTGAGTCCAATGTCTTCTTTCACACACACACACACGTAAACTAAACTATATGTACAAATATTTTAGATTTTACATTTATTTCTCTTGTATCTTTTACTTCTTTCAGTAATTAGATTCAGTTATTCAGTTATTAAATCACACCAGGATTTTACTTAAGTGAGTTGCCACAAAGATTTGTTTTATATTTTTTTAAAACCTAGTACTTGTTCTATCAGTCTCTTTTGCTGAGCTGCTAATGTTAATGGAACATAAACACACCAACACCACTTTCCAAGCAGTGGTAAAGAACAAATGCACACACACATGTATATATAAATATGAGAAAGATAATATTTTCAAAAATACCATCATTGATGGTTGCAAGCCTAAGTCTTGCAGGCAAATTAATAAAATATATATAAGATATATATATATATATATATATACTAGGGTACATGAGCACCTGCATCACTAAAAATAGAAGTCAAAATATTTCTGAGCCACAGAAGAATCACAAAATTCTAATATCTATATCTTCACACGCACATACACACATACATGCATGAAGATTTTATAATAACCAGCTTAACTACCACTCACGATGCATATGATCTTGAAGATAGTACCATGCTTTTGTTGACTGTTTAAGGTGCTGTAATGATTGAGGGCTGACAGAGAAACCCCAAGGTCCTACCTCATTCGACTCTGTGGAACATTGGGAATGTAACTAGACAGAAAAAGATGTGGTACCAGTTGTTGGCTAGTATTCATTTTTAATTAAGTAGAAAAGTACAATAGGAAATGAAGAACCTTGCTCAAGGATACAATGCATCACCCACTTCAGGATTCAAACCCACAATCTTATGATTGTAAACCCAACACTCTAACCACAAGGTCTTACATGATGGGCAATGGTGATGCAGAACTTGAAACTACATAGTTGGAAAACAAACTTCTTATTCACATAACTATACCTGCTATATATATATATATATATATATATATATATATA
>NC_068983.1:54318845-54320491 GCF_001194135.2 Octopus bimaculoides
TATATATATATATATATATATATATATATATATGCACAATATTGTATAATATATAATATTATATGTATCAAATACTATATATACTTACAAATATATTATATATATAAATGTACATAATCCGAATTTTATAGTATCAAGTATCCATTGTGGATGGTCTTACCAATCGGTTTCGCATAAAGAATACAATGGAGTGTTAGGTAACAATCCAATTATATAACTCTATGCTCATCAGAGTTAGCTGATATGGAAAGGAATATGGTGACTGCTCTCTATAGTTGGAGGTGGATTAGTACAACCGGTCAGCGGTAGCTGTGAAAAAAGTGGTGAGATGAAAAAGGGTCCAGGGGATTGGGCTAGAAGTTATGTCCCTTGGTTGGGTATGCTGTGAAGCTAGCAAGAGTTATTTTGAAGTGGGGAAAGCATGTATTATTTAAGTGGTGTCCTTGCAGGGATGGGGTTTGAGATATGGCGTGTGTGGTGTGTATAGTGTTGTCATTTGTATAATTTTTTCCGGGGGAGTGTAGGTATATATACCTGTTTTCACTACACATACTACACACCCTATCCCTGCAGGGATGGGGTGTATTAACAATACACGCTTTCACCACTTCAAGATAACTCTTGCCAGCTTCACAGTATACCCAACCAAGGGACATAACTCCTAGCTCAATCCCCTGGACCCTCTTTCATCTCATCACTTTTTTTCACAGCAGCTACTAACTGGTTGTGCTAATCCACCTCCAGCAATAGAGAGTGGTTGCCATATTCCGTTCGATATTGGCAATCTCTGATGAGTGTAGAGTTACATAATTGGATTGTTACCTGACACTCCATTGTATTCTTTACGAGAAATCGATTGATAAGACCAGCCATGATGGATACTTAATACTATACATTTTGGATAATATACCCACTCTACTGACAGTTATACAAGTGCATCTTCTCCCTGACTTATGATCTCTTAGATGTCTCACATACATATAAATATCTATACACACACACATATATATATATATACACACACACACAAAATAAAACAACTATATATATGTACACAATATTGTGTAATATATAATTTAGTATATATGATATTAAATACACAAAATAAAACATCTGTATATATATATATATATATATATATATATAAATATACACAATATTGTGTACAGATACACACACACACACACAATCACACACACATTCACATATATCAAATGTTATAGCTATGAAGTAAGAAGCTTGCTTCTCAATCATATGATTCTGGATTCAGTCCCACTGCATAGCACCTTGGCCAAGTGATTTTTGTTATAATGTCAAGCCAGTCAAAGACTTGTGAATGGATTTGGTAGATAGGAGCTGAAAAACTTAGTGTTAATCCCTACTGCCATTTGACAACTGGTGATGGTTTGTTTATGCCCCCCTAGCTTAGCAGTTTGGTAAAAGAGACTGATAGAATAAGTGCCAGGATTTAAAAAAAAAAAAAAAGTGCTAGGGTGGATTTATTTGATTAAAAATTCTTTGAGGTGGTACCCCAGCTTGCCCACAGTCTAATGACTGAAACAAGTAAAATGATTCTTTTAAAAAAGACATACAATATATATATGTGTACATCTATACATTTCTTTCTCTCATATATAAATATATAT
>NC_068983.1:54325037-54326656 GCF_001194135.2 Octopus bimaculoides
TATATATATATATATATATATCATTGTATCAACCAGACTATTCAATGTTATACACCTCTGGTCAGAATGAACTTCTTCACACTATTTTAGCTTCAGATAATACGATCCCACTGGCTAGATGGACAGGCATATATTTCCCCCTGATTAGAAGGCTACTCTGTCACAGAGTTACCCATTTATGGCTGAGTGGACTGGAGCAATGTGAAATTAAGTGTTTTGCCAAGAACACAACATCACCCAGTCTAGGAACTGAAATCATGATCATGTGATTGGGAGTGCAACACACTAACTACTAGATCACACATCTCAAATGCACACACACACATACTGACTTGTTTCATTGAAAACACTACATAATTGTTTCATTTGAACCAGCCATCTGTGTCATTATAATCACAACCAAGTAGTTAAGTTTCAATACAGGCCATGCTCTATCAAAAGCTGAGTCACGAATTATATTATTACATCGAATTATATTATTACAGCTACGACTGAGTCATGTTATTACAACTGACACTGAGCTGGATCATCAGAAACATCACTTAGCAGTTTCAATACCAGTAATGAACTGAGCAGTGTCAGTAAAACCATTTGTCTTTTTTACTACAATCTCTTCTTATGCAGGAGTCATTACACACAAAATTCTACTTACAATGTATTAGCAAACTTGAGGCTATGACAGAAACAGAAAATACTTTACTGCAGTGCTGTATGATGGGATGGAACTCAAGACCATATGACTGCAAAGCTTACTTCGTAATGACACAGCCATGTTTGCTAATTCTATCAGATCAAGCAATCATGTAGAGGCTCTCTCTTATTAGTCCACCACTTTAATAATCTTGCAGAAACATTTGAAGGATAAGTGCGTAACAGCAATTACTGAGGTATCACTATAACCACCAATGTGCTGTATCGTTCCAACCTCTGCTGAGCTGTGCCTGAACATGACAACCACAGCTGAGCTGTCATAACAACCAAGACTGAGCAGTGACATGAGATCCACAATTGAGCAATGTGACAAGTCAAATTATTGTACAGACCCCTTCCTCTTAGGAAAGGGGGTCTGTACAATAATTTGACTTGCTGGTAATAGCAACCAAATCTGCCTCAAATCACAACTTACTGTTAAAAATTTTAAAACAACACATTAGACAAAAACAAGTTATTTCTACATTCTCAATATTTCATAACTCAGTTTTTAAAATTTTTTATATAGGTCTAAAAGTTATTAAATATCAAATATTTTAAAGCTATTTCACAATTTATTTATTTCCATTCTTTTTTTTTTCATAAATGTTTAGAAGTCATTTCATCAATATTTAGAAATATTTTTTCTTTCCTTTCATGTTTCATTATTACTTATGTTTTTATCTTGTTTATTAAAAAAAAAAGCTTGAAAAGACATTTTCTGTAATCTCATGTATGTAAAACTTATAAAGTAAAGAGAAAAAAGAAAAAGACACAATTATAGACAGACATATAGATAGATAGATAGATAGATATAGATAGATATTTACGTATGTGTCTCTATATGTGTATGTGTATATATATATATATATATATATATATATCTGTGTGTGTGTGTATTCATATTATCAATATCACATATAACAAGA
>NC_068983.1:54326666-54335772 GCF_001194135.2 Octopus bimaculoides
TATATATATATATATATATATATATATTACAGAAATACTGCATGGTACTGAGGAAATTCTTATTAATGATGGTCAGTTCTTGGTCATGTTTTCCATATAATAAAATACAGAAACTAAATGCACATTTTATTGCACAAGTTATTGTATTTTTGCATCATAATAATAATGTGTAATAATACTACATCATATCTAAAGTATTATATTAATATTGCGAAATATTGATATAACATAAAACTAAAATATAAATCACTTTGCAGACCCTGTCTTAAATTAAAGATTCAAGATTTGTTAAGAGTCAAGTTGGAGGTGTTTTTTTTTTTTTTTTACGAGTGTTAAGTGTACAAATTGGAAAAACAGTAGTAGTGATAAAGATTTATAATTAAGGTTATAAAGTCAAATACAGTTGATTAATATTGACTCAATGTTTGAACTGGTACCCACTCTATTGACCACAGAAGTATGAGATTGTTCTTTCTTTCTTTCAAAATATCAATAGCTTAGAAATAAAGTGTTTACATTGTTATTTATCCGACAGGGAGGCTTTCTAACGTGTGTGTGTGTGTGTGTGTGTGTATATATATATATATATGTATGCATATAGTATGGTGGCGTGGTTAAGAAATTTGCTTTCCAGCCACATGGTTCCAGATTCAGTCCCACTGCAAGGTACTTTTGAACAAGTGTCTTCAACTAGAGTTCTGGAACAACCAAAGCCTTGTGAATGGATTTGGTGGGTAGAAACTGAAAGTAGTCCATCCTGTGTGTGTGTGTGTGTGTGTGTGTGTATGTGCGTGTCTCTCACCGCCATCTGGCAACTGGTGCTGGTGTGTTTATGTCCTCAATAGAATAAGCGCCAGGCTTATAAACATCTAAGTATCAGAGTTGATTTCTATGACTAAATCCTTCAAGATTCTACCCCAGGACGCCAACAATCCAATGACCAGAACAAAATAAAAGATGAAATATATATGCGTATCTTATGTTTCATGAAGATGATATGTGTACATATATATATACGGAT
This sequence comes from Octopus bimaculoides, assembly GCF_001194135.2. NCBI lineage: Eukaryota > Metazoa > Mollusca > Cephalopoda > Octopoda > Octopodidae > Octopus > Octopus bimaculoides. Next base: position 54,327,688 of record NC_068983.1, read on the forward strand.
ACACATGAAGGGCTTCAAGACATTTGCCAATCAGTAAAATTCTATTTACAACATAATAAACTCGAGGTTATGGCAGAAACGGAAGACACTTTACTGAAGTGCTGTACAGAGAGATGGAGCTTAAGACTATGTGACTACAAAGCTTACTTCCTAACGACACAACCTTGCTTGCTAATTCTATCAGATCAAGCAATCGTGCTGAGGCTTTCTCTTATTGGTTCATCACTTTAATAGTCTTGGAGAAATTTATGAACACCCAACCCTATCTGATTTTTTTTAATCTTTTATTTTTTTGTTGTTATTGTAATTTTTTTTTTCCTTCTCCTTCAGGATGTAAATCGATCATTGATATATATTTCTGGATCAAGGAAGGTCAAGCAATTGGCTATATTTTATCACACTAAAGTTGCGATACAAATTACAAGTATTTGAGTCCCCTCTTAAAGAATTGTCCAGGTTTGCGATTTGACAGATATTCGATGTCAGGTGAATTGATTCGAAACAAAAAAAAACAGAATATGAGAAATCAAAAAATGGTTTCTGTTGGCAGCAAAAAAAAAAAAAAATATATAAAAAAACAATGAATAAAATTTGTAAAAATTCTGATTGATTTTTGCTGCCCATTTATATTATCAGAGTCCCAGACATGTCAATTTTGGTATGTGTGATTCTGTTCTTTATTCCTTTTTTATAATAAGCATTAAGTCTTTAGGTTGGTAGGCATGGCTGTTGTCATCAATATCACCATCATCGTTTTAGTACCTACTTTTTCATGCTTGCATTAGCTGATCAGAATTTATTGAGGCAAATTTTCTACAGCTGGAAACACTTCCTGCAGCCAACCCCTACCTGTTTCCAAAGGAGATGACATTTCTCCAAAGTAGGACATGGAAAATTGGAAACAAAGGATACTCTTGTACAATGTCAAGAAGATATGATCGTACACACACAAACATACCTATATACACATATGCAAGCAGTCAAGGAAGCACAACTAAGCTGCAGAAGCCATGCATTCACCTCAAGAGGAAGTTTTGTCCTAATAACTGTTAGGATAGCCTCAGTTGATTGAAATAATTTATTCGCTGTATTATATATGAGAGATCCCTAAGGTAGTAACACAAAGGGTTCAATGATTAAACCAGATGTGTGGTGCCTTGGGGCAAGTGTCCTCTGCTATAACATTGATATTGTCTATCTTCTGAATGGAAATGGGTAGAGGGGAAACTATGTAGAAGCCTTTTGTGTCTGCATTTGTCAATATACAAGGTTTGATCATAAAGTATCAGGACTGTTACTATGGCAATGGAGGTAAAGTATGCAGAATGAAGCCACCTGGCACAAACTGACCTTGATCTCTGTCACACATGCATACAAAGTTATAATATTCTTGCTCACTTTTGTTGTTTATAGCAGAACTTGAAAGTAGAGTGTGTAGAGTGTGGTCATCTCAAAAAGAAGATCAGGTTTCAGTTGTACAGGATCTCCTTGATTGTGTTGAAGAAGACAATAAATTTTTGGAAAACGGTCATATGATGATGATGGTCATAACAGGGGATAAATCACAATATAGGGACAGGTATCTTGCTTCGAGGTGAACACATAACTTCCCCAAAATTAAGACAAAAATCAAATCCCACTTGAAAGGAACAAGATTTCAAGACATCAAGAAAAACCAAGAGAATGTGACAAGGCTATCCCAAAAAAGAAGTTCCAGGAATGCTTCCATCAATGGAAGCACTGCTGGATGAAGTTTATGTCTTCAGAAGGGAACGATCTTGAAGGAAACTAAATGTCAAATTGCTAAGTGTTATAGCTTTCTTTTTGTAGTGCTAGTCCTGATACTTTTTGATCAGACCTCGTATGTATATATGTGCATGTCAGTGGCCATGTTTTTGTCTGCACCAGTCTAAAAACCAGTGTTATTGACGTATTATTTTATACTCTGTAACTTACAAGTTTGATGAAATAAAATTAACTAAATTGAATATCAGACTGAAATAAAACAGAGAGGCCAATATGATTGACTAAGCTCTTGAGGGCGGTGCTCCAGTATGGTTACAGTTCAATGATTGCAACAAGCAAAAGAATTATATACTTATATAAATGTGTATGTATGTGGTGTTCTATGCATTTTAGTAACAGGAGGTGTGTGTGTGTGTGTACGTGTATACATAAGTGTATCTATATAAATACAAACATTCATACATCTATGTAAGTATAAATACATGCGCATGTTTGTTATGGCAGTTGTGGCTGCTGTATATGTGCATGTGCATGTATGTATATATGTGTGTGTGTATACATATACATACATGTATGAACATGCTTCACACATGCACATATACATATATGTGTATGCATATACAAACATATCAACATACATACATATATGTCTGTATACTCACACACACATACATATATACATATCTGTCTACATACACAGACACACACTTATCTATATTTATATATATATGTATGTATGTATATCTATGTGTATATATATATATATAAATATGTACACGCATATATTTGTTATGCCAGTTCTTATGGTATTGTACATATATACACACAGATATATAGTTACATAGACATGCATTTATGTATGTACACATACAGGTTTGTACATGTGTATATATTCACATATACAAATACACACACACACATGTATATAACTCACATATGCGTATGTATACACACGTACATACACTTAGCTACATTCATATACCTATACATACATACATATACATATTTATTATGGCAATTTTTCTGGTGGGTGTACATATAAACGACACATATATGTACATACAGACATAAGCATATACGTATGTGCATACACACACACACATACACACGCATATATACATATCTGCCTATACATATATGCATATACACATATATATGCATATATGTACATATACACTCATTTCTGCATATACATTTGTACACATACACACATATGGACATACACATACATTCATATGCATATGTGTGTATGCATACACACACACACTGTCTATCCCTCTCTCTCTGTGGTAATAGCTGTTAGGGGTGGGTGTGATGAAGTCAATTGAACATTGTCGATATCAACATGCTTGTCCGTTTCTTTTTATTTCTCTATTTATTTATTCATTTTGAATTATTTTTATTTATGATGTCCAAACCACAACATTAACAACAACAACAACAATAAAAACAGCCAAAACCCAGAAGAGACAGATAGAAAAAGAAAAAAAAACATAAAAAAGAAAAATTAAATTAAATTAAAAAAAATATACTAAGAGAAAAAAAAAACCCATTCTTGGTAAGAATTTACGAATTAATCATCAGAAGCGCCGACACCACTCCTCCTTCGTCTCCTTCTTTGCCATCAGCACTTCTTTTTCTTTCTTCTCCTCCACCTGCTTCTTTACCATCTTGAAGCAGCATCACTCCTCACCCTGCCACCCCTCCCCTCCACCACCACCGCCACTTTCCATCGCGGCCCATTTTCGTACAATCAATCAGGAAATCAAATAATTTAGTTTTCCATCAGTGGTTCTTCCATCTAAAATGCGAATGGTTAATGCAAGCATATTCATTCCCCTTCCTCTTGCCAAACACAAATTCCATTTTAATTAGTTGTTGTTACGACTACCACCACCACCACCACCACTACCACCACCATCACCACCACTACTACTACTACCATTTGTTGTACCACTACCGCTGCTAGTACCATCACCACCGCCGCTGCTATTAATGTCACCCATAACCATCACCGACATTATAATTACTATTACTACTAATAAGATAATGGTGAGGAAGACAGGCGATTGGATGATGATGATGAAGAAGAAGATGAAGATGGTGAAATCAACAATGATGGTGATGGTAATATTTCCTTTCTTCTTTTATTCTGAGAAGGTAGGGTTATGTCCAAAATGTCCATAGCACTTTCAGGCCCTCCCCAGTCGTGTGAGAGGATTGTAGAGATGCTGATGGGGGATGATGATGATGATGATGATGATAATGGGGTTGATGACAATGGTGATGATGATAATGATGGTGCCCTTGTAGCAAATAAAGAAATTATCATTATTATTATGACTTATAGGCGCAGGAGTGGCTGTGTGGTAAGTAGCTTGCTTACGAACCACATAGTTCCGGGTTCAGTCCGACTCCGTGGCACCTTGGGCAAGTGTCTTCCACTATAGCCTCGGGCCGACCAAAGACTTGTGAGTGGATTTGGTAGACAAAAACTGAAAGAAGCCCGTCGTATATATCTATCTATATATATATATGTATGTGTGTGTGTATGTTTGTGTGTCTGTGTTTGTCCCCCCCAACGTCGCCTGACAACCGATGGTGGTGTGTTTACATCCCCGTAACTTAGTGGTTTGGCAAAAGAGACCGATAGAATAAGTACTAGGCTTCCAAAGAATAAGTCCTGGGGTCGATTTGCTCGACTAAACGCGGTGCTCCAGCATGACCGCAGTCAAATGACTGAAACAAGTAAAAAGAGAGAGATGAGAAGGCAACAGACTAGCTATTCTAACAGTTTTCAGTTTTGTTCTGCTATGGGTAGCAAAATCTTTATATAAGGTCAATATGATGGGTACAAAAGACATGTCCTGACCTATAAAGCAGTAATCAACTTTACATCCACTTCATAAACTGGTTTAGTCATTTTGCTGAAGCTTTGCCAGGTGTTTCATTCCATTCCTTTTGTATACTATGTCATTATCTGGAGCAGGGTTATACAAAATAAGCACGTCAGCACAAAGTGGACACCAAAGATATTTTCCAATGCAGGATTTACAAAGGTGCACATAGTGTAGCATAGTGTAGCTAAACTGAGCCCTACAGAAAATACCGGAAAAATATATTTGTCTCCTGTTGTCTTCATTATAAGTCAATAATTCTCTTATATTGTTTACAGCTATTGAGAATTACTATTTTGACCACAACCTGTCAAAGACTGCCTCTGGGTATATTATACAAACTTCCTGGTTTTAAAGTATAATAAAAAAACTTCCACCAAAATTTCGTGCTAATGTCCCAAACACCAGCCTAATAAGGACAAAGGTATTTTACTAAATTTTTCATTACCTTAAAAATTAATTGCAACAAAGGCAGTGTATTTCAGCAGAAATCAGGTAAGAAAAGGGTTACATGAATGAAAAAAAATTTTTTAAAGTTATATTTGGGAGTTTGGTCTGAAAGAAAACTGTCAGAAGGCTGTGAAAATTACAAGAGAGGATGAAACTATTTTAGCAGGTGTGTCTGCATGTTGGAGAAATAGTTAGGAAAGGGTGCATGCTTTTGTTAGCCAGGGTGATCAGGGATCTGTGAGGTCCTCCTATGTCATTTGTAATCTATTATTTTCCCATCAACTTTAATGTCTTTAATGTCTTGAAAGTTAATGGAAATGTTGGTAAGGAAACCATTGCTGGGAATGAGCTTATGGTATCAGGTGGCTGTAATATGGACTTGGTCTGGAAACCAAAGTAAAGTTATGAGACTGGAATATTATAGATTTCACATAAAAGTAAAATGGAAGCCAGAATAAAAAAATATATATAATGAAATATAATTTAACAAAATATAGTCAATAACATTACTGCTATTTATCCATCTCCATTTACACTTCAAATCTTGTTGGAGAGGACTGGGGTGGGGTGGGGGGTCGTCTTTGTCATCCTTCTGAGGTCGATAAAATAAATAAGTCAATAACTAAAAGCATTGATTTAATCAACTATGTGCTCTCAGCCAGAAATTTTGGTTTTGTTCCAATTTTAGAAATCATTGGTTTCAAATCCCCAAAAGGAGTTGACTTTGTCTTTGATCCTTTGCAGAGTTAACAAAACATGTACCAATCAAGTACTAGCGTATCGATCAAACTTCTTTTGTCATGCGACAATGCCTGAAGTTTGGTGGCTTTGGTTTAACAAAAGGAAAAAAAGATCTCTAGTGCAATGGCTAACAGAGAGGACTGAGAACAGATTATTCCTCCTTAGTAAAGCCCTCCATTTTCTTTCAAGTGTTATTTGTAAAGGGAATATGAAAGAAGAAAGGGAAGGAAATGCTGTCCTCATGTAAATTTGGTTAAAGGTGGGAAATAGAGTTACAAGTATGACCTGAATGAATGGGCCTTCTCTGAAAATGAGCCCATAGGCTGTGGGCTTTGGTTAGTCAGAGTAGTCAGAATTTCTAAGGAGTTCTTTGATTATTCTAAGGTGTTTATCCCCTTGTATTGAGACCATTTTATAAACCTGGGGACAGCATCATTGCTGGGGTAAGGGGGAGGTGAGGAGGATGGTCTGATCTGAACAATGCTTTTATGGATGTTGAACTTATGGGTCTTCGGTATATGTTTGTATAAGCTTGTGGGCTGGGGAGTTGGGTGGCAAGGTCTAGGGCTACCCCAAGAAGCACATATTTTAGTATAGGAAAATACTTTATATTTGCTTACTAGATGTGGGAAAATCTACATAAAACAGAATAGTGGAAGGCAGACAGGAGATAAAACATTGCCAAGAGACCTAATTGAGACAACAGGCCATTTCCTGACAAATAGTTTTATTGGGTCTTCATGTGTTAACAGTTTCAGTGTATGTTTTTATTATGTATTTCATGTCTGCCATACTAAATCAAAAACCCTCAATATTGTCTTGATAATGTCCCTCACCCTTTGTCCTTGTGGCATTGAAGGAAATCATTATTTGATGTTAACAGGTACTCATCATCCCTCTGCCATCAGATAGAATTGAGAAAGAATTACAAAATTATTGAGGAAACTCTGGATGTTGACAAGGATAAACTGGGTGGTCTGCTCCTAAGGACTTTCAGGTGAGAGACAAATACAGATAATATTCTTTTCTACTCTATTATTATTATTAATGAAGGTGGCAGAATCGTTAGCATTCCGGGCGAAATGCTTAGCAGTAGGCCTGAAATTTTGGGGGAAGGGACCAGTTGATTAGATTAACCCCAGTACACAACTGGTACTGAATTTATCGACCCCAAAAGGATTAAAGGCAAAGTCGACCTCGGCGGAATTTGAACTCAGAACGTAAAGACGAAATACTACTAAGCATTTTACCCGGCATGCTAACGTTTCTGCCAGCTTGCCACCTTAAGTATAGATAATTTTGAGAAATTCTTCATCTGGCAATGCTACTCAAGGGTTTGAAATGAGTTCTATTGTAAGCTTGAAAGTCCTGTTAGTGACATGTGCAGAGTGACAAAACTGTTCAGTACACATTTGCTCTGTGTTCTCTGAACTGGTTTAACTCCAAAAGTTATTGTGCATGGATGACCGAACCAGCAATCGGCTGAGTTCACTAGAGGAAATCATCACTGCTCTACTTAACCAGGCAAAGCTGCCTATTTTACTCTGTCTGGTGGCTGAAGTGAAAGTGGTTATGTGGTGGATGACGATGAAAGGATCACAGACAGACACTTTCTTCTTTGGTCAAACTCTCTTTGGAGAAGATGATGAAGGTCGAGACAGAAGTGTTCTCCTCTAATGAATTTGCCAAAAGGTGTGTGAATGTCGTACAACTGGCAAGAGTGTTTGTAGGCTGGAGAAACAGTTAATAGAAGGTATTTGCACCTGTTAGTCAGGGTAATACTTGACGTAGTTAAAGGCCCTCCTATGTCATTATATATCATTCAGGTGTTTATATACTACATATAGTTTGTATCTCAGTTTTACTTTTTCTTCACCTGATTTTAACCATTATTATTATTATTATTATTATTATCATTATTATCAATAATAATAATAATAATAATGATGATGATTATAATAATGATAATAATAATAATAATGATAATGATAATGATAATAATCATCATCATCATCATCATCGTTTAACGTCCGCTTTCCATGCTAGCATGGGTTGGACGATTTGACTGAGGACTGGTGAAACCGGATGGCAACACCAGGCTCCAGTCTGATTTGGCAGAGTTTCTACAGCTGGATGCCCTTCCTAACGCCAACCACTCAGAGAGTGTAGTGGGTGCTTTTACGTGTCACCCGCACGAAAACGGCCACGCTCGAAATGGTGTCTTTTATGTGCCACCCGCACAAGCCAGTCC
>NC_068983.1:54336657-54337270 GCF_001194135.2 Octopus bimaculoides
GCAACCTGTCTTGAACTCCTCTGTGATTGCCTGGAGGACTATGGTAAATAATAGGGGGCTGAGGACGGAACCTTGGTGGACCCCTACCTCTACCCGGAATTCATTGCTGTACTCATTTCCAACCCTCACCTTACTGGCCGCATCTCTGTACATGGCTCGCACAGCTCTCACTAGCCATTCTTCTATCCCAAGTTTCCTCATTGACCACCAGATAAGGGATCGGGGGACCCTGTCAAAGGCTTTCTCCATGTCAACGAAAGCCAGGTACAGAGGTTTATCCTTGGCTAGGTATTTCTCTTGCAACTGTCTCACTAGAAATAAGGCATCAGTAGTGCTTTTACCTGGCACGAACCCAAACTGCATCTCATCTAAATAATAACAATAATAATAATGATAATAACAATAATAATAGTAATGATAATAATAATAATAATAATAATAATCCTTTCTATTATAGGCACAAGGCTTGAAATTTGGTGGGAGGAGACCAGTCAATTAGATTGTCCTCAGTGCGCAACTGGTACTTAATTTATCGACCCTGAGATGATGAAAGGCAAAGTCAACCTCAGTGGAATTTGAACTCAGAATGTAAAGACGGACGAAATACTGCTAA
>NC_068983.1:54337280-54338397 GCF_001194135.2 Octopus bimaculoides
CTCAGTGGAATTTGAACTCAGAATGTAAAGACGGACGAAATACTGCTAAGCATTTCGCCCGGAATGCTAACGATTCTGCCACCTTCATTAATAATAATAATAATAATAATCGCATATAGACAGAATTGTTAGCACACTGAAACAAACAGCTTACTGGTATTTCATCCATCTTTATGTTCTGAGTTCAAATTCAGCTAAGGTTGACTTTGCCTTCATCTATTTGGGGGTCTATAAAATAGAAACCAGTTGAGTACGGGAGTCAATTGCATTAGTGCTCACCCACAAAATTTCAGGTCTTGTACCTGTTGTAGGAAGAATTATTATTAACCATGCTGGGAACCAACTTTGCTTTCCATTCCTCTAGTGTCTGATAAAACTAAGTACTAGACAAATGTTGGAATGGAGGTTATTCATTGATCCTTTTCTTTCAAAACTGCTGGTATTGTGCCTAAATCAAAACAATTATTATTATTATTATTATTATTATTATTATTTTTTGCCAGGGACGACTTTAAAAAAGAGACAGCCAGCTGGCAGAATCATTAGCACACCAGGAGAAATGCTTAGTGGTATTTTGTTTATAGCTACATTCTGAGTTCAAATTCCACCAAGGTTGGCTTTGCCTTTCATCCTTTCAGGGTTGATGAATTAAGTACCAGTTACACACTGGAGTCGATGAAATCGACTTATCCCCTCCCCAAAATTTCAAGGCCTTGTGCCTATAGTAGAAATTATTATTATTATTGTCTTTGTACAGCTTCTAACGCTGAAGATGTACTACGGTGTCAGCTGTTCACAACCAGGGAACTAAGGTAACACCCCTAATTTTTCGAGCAACCATCCAGAGTATTCGAGTGGTTCCAAGCAGTGCTGTTTTCTGCAAGTGCTCCACCCTTATTGCAGCTCCTATTTGTTCCATGCACTATTATTATCATTATCATTATTATTATTATTATTATTATTATTATTATTATCTGAAAATTTGAATGCGTTTCCTAATAATAATATCGTTTATTAATTTCCTGCACCAAACTTTTACTTTTAACTACACTTACGCCTCACAAAAACGAACGAAGTCCTCCCCCCACATCCGCCACCATTTCTTTCTTTTTATTTA
>NC_068983.1:54341461-54347129 GCF_001194135.2 Octopus bimaculoides
ATATATATATATATATATATATATAAGAAAGTATGCACACACACATTTCAAAAAACAAAAAACAGGCAAAACATCTAAAATAAATAAAAGCATAAAACGGACATAATAAAAGCCAACACAAAATACTTCAAGGATATTACACTTCATGCGTACAACATGCGCAGTTTTGATTTGTTTTGTTAGTTATTTTTTATTATTTTGGGTTTTGTTATAGAATAGCAAGCTGTTAGTGTATGGTATGAATGTGTGTGTGTGTGAGGTTGTATATGTATATATATGTATAGTCTGTGTATGGTATATATGTTTCTGCTTAGAATAACTGTTGCTATGAAATACAGCGAACAGAATACAGATTGCATAAACTAACTGTAAAATAATGCCTACTATTTTATATTGAAGCTTCAAATACATCGATTGTTATTTATTTATGTATGTACGTACGTATGAATGTAAGACGGCATACGCGTGCGTGCGTGCGTAAGTGTGTGCGTGTGTGTGTGTGTGTGTGTGTGTGTGTGTGTGTGTGTACGTGTACCTACATAATACATTTTATATGCAGAGAAGAATGTGCATGCAGAAATGTATGCAGCTATGAATGTGCAGAAAGATTTTGAAATTCGGAACAGTAACTGAGTTTCAATCCAAGTTTCTTCAGCTCACAGTAAATGAGAAACTGAAGACTACAAGCATTTAGTATTATTCCCTCTTCTCTTCATCTGTTATTTACACACTATCCATCTATATATCCATCCATCCATGCATCCATCCATCTATCTATCTTTTTTTTTCCACGATCCCTTTTGATCGGACCCCCCCTCTTTTTTTTCTTTTCTTCTCAAAAAGAAAAGCTCTACTTTGTATTTTGTCCGCTCTGTGTTCAGCCCTGTGTGGCCAATAAAGGAACATATCTATCTATCTATGTCTGTTTATCAATAGACAAACAGACGGACAGACAGACAGACAGACAGATGGAACCGATAAGATAAATGTACACGTTTTCTTCGTGTAGTCTGTCTGAAATTCATGATTTCTCACTTATATCTTTTACTCTTGACCACAATCGCTTCCCGTTTAAATCTAAACAACGCGTTGAACACTATGAGTAAATAATAATTCTTTTAGACAAGTTCTAAAAGCCCATAAATCACTACACACACACAATATATATATATATGACAATTATTCGGTTGCCATAATAAGACTCCGAGTTTTGGATGTTGGGCGGAAACCTGCTTCGGCATCTCGTCAGTTATCGAGGCAATCAAAATATGCTATGAAAATGAGCGTTAAACAAAGGGAAATTACTATGTAACTGACCGTTATTAAGACAGAAGAGTTGTTAGAATGACCGTTAAATAACGGGGGAAAAACCGAAGGGGAGGAAGTAAAAAATAAAGAAGTAAAAATGCTCATAGCAATCGCGTAAGCGCATGCTATTTAATTCCAAGATTTATTTATGTTTAACAACTGAATGAATATAATGAAAGCATCTCCTACGAAACATCATGAAAATTATTCACACTGAAATCCTTCTTGAGCGATGCATTTTTCCATTCGAGTCAGTACAGAATTACAAATAGTATTTATGGAATTTTGATTTACTGTCGAGTGACTTTTGGCCAACACTGCATATGTGTGTGTGTGTGTGTGTGTGTGTGTGTGTGTGTGTGTGTGTGTGTGTGTGTATATATATATATATATATATATAGAGAGAGAGAGAGAGAGAGAGAGAGAGACATACATGCACACACACATAAACATACATATACGTCTGTGGTTGGAATGTGAGAGGGCATCTGACTTTAAAACAACATTTTACCGTCATTCAACATTCTCCACTAAATACAATAATTATATGCTTCCATACATTCCTGTATACCAGATGCTACACCACTTGCAACTAGAGAAGCTTTGTCTAATTTGTGCAGACATAAAAAGACAATGAAACTATGAATGAATTGGTTCCAAATTTTGGCAGAAGACCAGTAATTTCGGAGAAGGGAGTAAGTAGATTACATCAACCCTAGTGCTCGACTGGTATTTGCTTCATCGACCCCGAAAGGATAAAGCGCAAAGTCGAACTCGGCGGAATTTAAACTCAGAACGTAATGACGGACGAAATGCCGTTTAGACATGTTGCCCGGTGTGCTAACGATTCTGCCAGCTGGCTGGCTGCCCCCACAAACTATGAATGAATTAAAGATGATAATAAACTCAATATTGTAATACATATAATGAATAAAAAGTACGTAGAGGTTCAGCCTGCTTTCGGCAGTCATTATACCAGCTGTTCGACAAACAGATCTACCCTCACCTCATTACATCATAGTAGTTGTGGTTAAGTTTAGCGTGACACGGCGCTCCTGTCACGAACGTGTACAGCCTATCTGACGGACTTTCTAGCAGTTTCGATAACTTACTTTTCATACATGCAATAGTTATGTAGACCCGAAGCTATTGTAGAAGACACTTCTTCAGGTAGGATCGAACCTGGAACTATGATTGTGGAGCAAATTATTTTAACCCTTCGGTCATATCTGCAACCAGTAATACACATGTATGTATGTATGTATGTGCTTGTGTCCGTCTGTGCGTATGTGTTGTTACTACCGTATTTTAACGTGTAGAAAAAACTCTTTTTTATCAAAAATTAGGTTAAAAAAAATATGGGAGTTTCTTATACATGGATAGTATTATAATCCATTGCAAAACTTTTTTTTCCAAATTTTAAGCCCTCCAAATTGGGGAGGGGGTGTCCTTATACACGTTAAAATACGTTAATTTGAAATCTTTAAGGTTGCGATCTGGCAGATTCGTTAACCGGCCGGAGAAAATGTTTAGCCGCATTTAGTCTGTCTTTACGTACTGAGTTCAAATTCTGCCGAAGTCGACTTTGCTTTTCATCCTTTCGAGATCGATAAAATATGTACCAGTTGATCGCTGGCGTCGATATAATCACTTAACCCCCAACCACCCCAAAAATATTGCTGGCCTTGTAATCAAATTATTTGAACCAATTATTTGAAATCTTCCTCCAAGGAAAAAAAATCTGGTTTCTAACAAAGATACCAAAGCTCCATCATTAGGATATAGATGACACAAACAGTGTCACACTCTGAACTTGAGAAATGTCTTACATATTTTAACTGCTCCGCTTACAGATTGTATTTGTAATGTGTGTGTTAGTTGGTTGGCTGTTTTTCCGTTTTCCTCAGCAGCCTAGTTTATTCAGATTGTCACTCAGATATTTACACACAAAGCCAAAGCTCCATTTATTATTGGTAAAGATTTGAATATATAATCTGATATAGAAGCTAGAGGTTTCGAAACAGTTGTCCGTAGTCATCCTCTATTTCTTTGATCTTCGAAGACATGCATGTATGTGTAAGTATGAATACATTGTCTTTTATTACACAAAATTATTAACCGATATAAAGGTTAACTTAATTGAATACCTAATAGTCCTCCAATTTCAATGTTACACTTTTCATCTCTATATTTATCTGGCTAGCTATCTGTATAGTATTGCTATATTGAAAGTGGGCATAAGTATCACTACATCGAATTGAATTGCAAATTAGATTAATGCTTATAATTAATATTTGTAAATTCATGAAAAAGAATGATGGTGGACTATATCTGAAAGACGTCATCTTTGAAAAATGGCGTTTTACAGATAGCTGTCCAAATTGTTTCTTTTCCGCTTTATCATACATGAATTTTGAAATATTCATTATAGGTATTAATATAATTTGTAATTTAATGAGCTGAAACTCAACAACATCAATACTCGTGTCTATTTGTACAGTATTAATTAATATATTTAACTTACGAAGTATTGAAGTCTCCTCTATCATTGTATGCTAGCTCTTGTTGATAAACATTATATATTCATATCTATCTATCTATCTATCTATCTATCTATCTACCTACCTACCTACTTATGCATACGTATTTCTATATTTCATGTAGTAGAGTAGTATATCCTTGGCAATGTCCAATCAGAAAGTTACTAATAGCTTCAAGTTTACTACCGCATTTGGCAAGGCAGGCTTTTCACAATGGGTGCAATTTGCATGTAACTGGCACTCCGTCCGTTACGACGACCAGTGTACCAGTTGATCCGACCAATGGAACAGCCTGCTTGTGAGGTTAACGTGCAAGTATCTGAGCACTCCACGAATACGCTTACTCTTAACCGCAGTTCTCAGGAAGATTCAGCGTGACACAAAATGCGGCGAGGCTGGCCCTTTGAAATACAGGTACCACTAATTTTTAATAGCTGAGTAGACTAAAGTAACCTAAAATTAAGTGTCTTGCTCGAGGACACAACGCGCCGCCGGGTATCGAACTCACGACCATACGATTGTGAGCCGAATACCTTAACCACTAAGCTACTTACTTTCAGCAGAATTTTTTTTTAATATATAAAATCATTCTTTACACGTTTTTATTACTTGTCGGACATTAAGGCGGCGAGCTGGCAGAATCGTTAGCGCGCCGGACGAAATGCTTAGGAGTATTTCGCCTGTCGCTACTTTCTGAGTTCAAATTCCGCCGAGGTCGACTTAACTTTCATCCTTTTCGAGATCGATAAATTAAGTACCAGTGAAAGGATCTTGTTCAAAACGGGGGCACCAGTTTTCATTAATGCTTTATGTAGTGTTTTTGGTACCGAAAGACTTTCAAACTTCGTATACTTATCTATTTTGTGTTATAGAACACAAAAAAATTTTTGTATTCGGATTTATTTCATGTAAAAAATTGTCTTATTTCGATAATTTCAACCAATCACTAACAAGTATTCAGCTGTTTACAGTTACTCCTAAGCGGTGTAAAGCGTATTTAATCTCCATTACTTCTGACATTTTGCAGAGGCAACACACGTGTGTTCGTTTTCCCTAACCCTAACCCTAATTGACTTGCTCCTTCCCTAAAAAACCATACCTTATGCTTATAACAGAAAGGTTTATTAGCTACTGCCAATATGCTTCAGCCATTTTTTGACAAGGAAATAATAATTTTATCACCGCCGCGAATCGTTTGTTTACGTAGTCAGCACTTAAATTTTACGGCTGAATGGACGTCAGTCATTGGTTGAAATTACAGAAATACGACAACTTTAACATGAAATAACTTGCGATGTACGTTTTTTTGTTAAGAAGACTAAGAGAAAAAGATGTTTTATATGACACATTCTACCAGTGTCCCAAGTTTCAAAGTGTTTCGTTAAGAAAATACTGGTGCCCCCGTTTTGAACAAGATCCCAGTGAAACACTGGGTTCAGTGTAATCGACTAGTCCCTTCCCCCAAAATTTCGGGCCTTGTGCCTATAGTAGAATGGATTATTTGTCGGTCATTCTTCTTCGACATACGCCCGATTTCGATCGTTGTTCTAGTAGACTTTTCTATCTTTGAACTACTTCCCCCCTGGTGAAAAAGACGAAGTTTAAGAAGCCGATCTGTTTTATCAATACTCAGTGACTATCTATCTCATTCTTATAACAGCGTTTTAACACCCATTAAGTAAACTTAACTGATTAACATTCAGTTTAGTGTCAGAAGGAGAGTGAAAATAAATTACGTTAGAAACTGAATGTGACGACAGTGAAATCCTATAATTTTATTATATTTATATAACGTGAAAATGATGCATAGAACAAGCATA
>NC_068983.1:54347223-54355446 GCF_001194135.2 Octopus bimaculoides
ATATATATATATATATATATATAAGCTTTTGTACAGTTTCTGAGCCGGTGTTCCTTCAATATTGATCCTGAGAGTGACGGTGTGAAGAGATTATGCTATTCACCTTCCTTTTCAGCTTTGCCTTTTTATCTATGGCATGAGGAAAGGTTGTATGGATGAATGACGTCATGCATCAATATCGAAGGATTTTCTCTGAACCTCTTTTGCCACATATACTCACTCACACAGGTGCGATGTTAATAAAGCATCGTTCGTTCTTCATTGTCACCAAACTTTCTTCGGTAGCGAGCAACCACTGCTTTTTGATAATCGGCGAATGAATGCTCTCATTGTTGGATCAACAAAATTTAAAGAATGGTTCACATCTTCTCAACTATGTGACCTAAACTAACACAAGAAGATTACCCATTGAATATCATATGCGTCCCTGTGGCTTTCCACTGGTATTGTTGAATACACTTCGTCGCAGCTATATACCTCAGCTGCTATTTCAGAAATGCTTATGCGATTATATCGACCCCAATGCTCAAATGGTACTTATTTTATCGACCTCGAAAGGATGAAAGGTGAAGTAGATTTCAGCGGAATTTGAACTCAGAACGTAAAGAACCAGAAGAAATGCTGCTAAGCATTTTGTCTGACATGCTGAGGATTCAACCAGCTTACTGCCTTTATGACAATAATTCTTTCTAATAAGGCGGCAAACTGGCAGAAACGTTAGCACGCGGGCGAAATGCTTAGCGGTATTTCGTTTGCTGTTACGTTCTGAGTTCAAATTCCACCGAGGTCAACTTTCCCTATCATCCTTTCGGGGTCGATAAATTAAGCACCAGTTACGTACTGGTCCCCTCCTCCAAAATTTCGGGCCTTGTGTCTAGAGCAGAAAAGAGTAATTCTTTCTAATATAGGTACAAGGCCTGAAATTTTGGAGGAGGGGGCTAGTCAATTGAGAAATACCTCTGTTGTCACTTCCGGTCAGTTTACTTCCAGTATTTTTCTAAACCCTTTGACTGCATGTTAAACCAAAATTCTTGCAAAATTATAAATAAAATAAAATTAAATAAATTAAAAATCAGGTGTTAAAATCCATTATATGATACCAGTATGAGTTAGCTAAGTTTGCTTGACTATATTCGGGTATTGGTAAGATACCAAGGTTAGGGCCGCTTTATCATCCACCCTACCAATCACGTCCCTCCTCTTCTTCTCTCTGCATAATCTGGTGATTATGTAATCGTCTCCATCTGTAATTCTTTCAGATCATGTAAGATGATACGACTGTCTGGGCTTGGTTTAAGATCAGATTACCTCCATTATCACGCCCACCACCACCAGCACCGCCAACTTCACCGTCGCTGCCTCCGCCGCCGAGTCCGAACCTAAACAACTCATTACGTTCGCTGCTAATCACCGACCATCATTAGATGACACTAATCACTAACCCGTAGTACTCGCTCACTCGGTTCTCTTCGTCCTTTCTCACCACATGCCCCCTACCACAGCAATTTCCTCTCTTGTAAACCATCACTTGATATCCTTAATTTCCTGCCATCGTTTTCATTCATTCCAATTAATTTTTTCATGTTTGCCAAGAAATGTTATACATGCAAACAATTTATGTGAGTTTATTAAAATCCCATTACACACACACAAACACACACATTTACACACACAAAACAGTATATAAATATATAAAACGACTGATTGGTTAAGGTGCTAAATTTCTGATTACAAAACTCCTTAGTTCATATGCTCTCATTAACGTTCTATCGATTACGCCTTTGCGACGAGGGAAAACTATAATACATACATACATACTTATGTAAAAAAAATCTGTAAAACTTTCCAGAAGTTTATCATTTAAATATATATAATCATGTCTAAATATACAACTGTATGCATGAGAATACATACATAAAACATAAAAATCTGCACAAACATACATACATAAATAAATACATACAAACAAAAATACCCTGTTGTTGATGTTGAAATTCCAATGAAAGAGCCTTGAATTTAGGTTAGAAACCGGTTCTTTCTCTATTGGAAAGAAATCGTGAAGTAAACTGAATACATACATACATACATACATACATACATACATTCTTTTTTATTGAAACTGAAAGTGAGTTTGTCTCGCAACTCAATTTTCACGCCATTGCAATCAGAGCGCAGTGGTGTAAAACTTGAGTTGCGACACAAACTCTCAGCTTCAATAACAACAACAAAGACCCAATATCCACTACATAATGTATTGAGCAGTCTTTCTCATTCTTTCAAGGTAAATAGATAAGTTTGGTAATGCAAATGGGAAAAATAAAACTAAAAACTTGAGTATTTACAGAATGCAATGAGTAAATTGACACCCTTTTATATTTTTAATTTCACGCATGTGCATTGTTTGTTTTGATTTTGTCGACTACACAATATGGTAGGGTCAGATGGGTACCGTCTGTGAGAAAAACAGCACCATGACGGAATTCACTCTGCCAGAAATTTGGAAACGACATGCTGTACTGTTTGGCATTCGCGCCGGAAATGATAAAAATCGCGTTGGAAGTGACACAAATCGTGCCGAGTGTGATAAAAATCAAATAACCAGTCAACATCATGGTGTTTGGAGTGATCACCAGTGATGGCGACGCTATGCCTCCATTCATCTTCCCACACGACATCATACTCAACATGGAGGCCTACATCAAATGCCTGGAACACCGTGTGTCTGGCAACAGGACTCGGCCCCATGCCACACAAGCAAGAGAACCCAGTCATGGCTGTCAGACAATTTCTACGATTACATCACCCTAACATCTGGCTACCTAACTCCTCAGACAGCAACCCCCTTGCTTATTATGTGTGGGGCGCAGTTGAGCGAGAGACCAACAAAACTCCTTGTAACACCAAAGATGAACTGAAGGCAAGGATTATGGCAGCGTTCACCAACTTAAACAAGGAGACCGTCCAGAAGGGCTGCAGAAGATTCTGAAGACGTCTGGAGGCCGTGGTTGAAGCCAAAGGCGATTTTATTGAATAAATTTACTCTTTAGTATTTCAAGATATTTTTTATGTAATTTTGGTAAATATATCTGATAAAACAAGTCAGTGTCATTTTCATTTTCATTTTCGCGTAATTTAGACGACAGTTTATTCACCGCACTCTGCATATATATTTTTTAATCAATAATCAATAAGCAAAAACTGAAGAGTGACTCAAGGGCGGAGAGTTTCGTTCGTTGGCACTTATTAAAGCTTTGTAAGTACCAACACACGAAACTCTCGGTCTTCGAATCACCCTGTAACTTCTGCCGATTATTAATAAAAGCGCGCGCGCGTGTACGTGTTTGCGTATTCGTGCATGTATGAATGTGCTTGCGTGTGAGAGTGTGCGTATGTATGTACGTGTGTACGTATGTATTATGCATGTATGCATGGTAAAGCAATATGCTATGAAGAACACGGGCTATAATGTAATAACTAAGAAATCAATCAGTCCATCCATTAAGCAAACATCCATGTACGATAATGGTTAAATAATGGTTACAGTAACCGAAGGAAGTTTAAATACTGGAAAAGGTTTAAATATACCCAAATTTGACAATTATTTTATCCAATGGTACTTTTCAGAACGTTAAAAATCTACATTAGCAATAAAGATTTTGATTTCTACATTTACGTAAGAATATGGTACCTGAAAATGATGAACGGAAAATATATCGATATGGAAATGGGGTAGAGAGAAAAGACATTAAAAAAAAAAACTCCCTGAAAGTTGTGATTAATGGTTCGAAGAAGCCTAAACTACTCTTATAAGATATATCACTTTACTTCAGTCCCTGTTAGGTTGGTGATTGTGATGGGAAAGACTTCTCATTGGGAATTCCCCCCCACCCTATATTCTAGAATTGTAAAAGAAAATGTTCGGTTTTTAGCTCATCAAATCGTAAAAGGCTAACTATACGATAGAGAGACGAAAGGAATTATACTTTCTACTATGGGTATACGGCCTGAAATTTTGTGAGGAGGGGGATAGTCGATTACATCGACCCTAGTACTTAACTTGTACTTATTCTATCGACCTCGAAAGGATGAAAAACAAAGTCAAAACATCTTGTCTAACTCACCAACGATTACACGAGCTTGCTACCTTTGACAAGAGAAATAATTATTTCAAATTTTTGTTACAAGGGCAGTTTGGGAGAGGTGGGGATGAGTCGATTACATTGATCCCAGTGTACAATTAGTACTTATTTCAATGACCCCGAAAGGATGAACGGTAAAGTCGACTTTGGCGGATTTTGAACTCAGAACACAAAGACAGACGAAATACCGCTAAGCATCTCCGGACGTGGGCTGGTGAACTACTTCGTCACCCATCTTTCCAGTAAGATCTATCTGGAGAGAAGGAGCCTACCGCAAAGAGTATTCGGGAAAAGATGGACGAAAGTGGCGAGAAAGTTGAGTATGCAAGGAGCCGTGCTCACACGGTCGGACCATGCGTAAGGGAACGAAAAGAATTACGGAAAACGAAATCAACCGGCGAGTTAGTCAAATAACCCGAACATAACAGTGACATTAATTTCATTCATAATTTTAAATCATCCGTCTTCATTTATATAAACTCATACATTTCTTATTTATGTAACGAGTACGTCTGATCCTATATGTCCCTTGTCTGTCCTTGTTTGTCCCCTCTATGTATCCTTTTTATAAGGTAAATAAAGAAAATCTGCTGGAAGTCGACGTGAGTGGTTTATATGAACAGGTGGTGAACAGCTGACGCAGTATTTGGTGTCAAGTGTGAAGTTGGTTTCGACGGTTAATGTGAACAGTTTCATCTTTGCTGCGAGGAAACCGGTTACAAGTCGGTTCGGTGCAACAGTGAATGTGAGTCGGTTAATGCGAACAGTAGCGTCTTTGTAAGGCGGAAGGTTTTGAATTGGCTGCGAAAATAGTGACAACTTCGTGACTTAAGAATATAGAATAGTTACTGGACTAACGTAAATTCGTGAGTAACAACAGAGTCCAATCGAAAGAAGAAAAAAATGGTAAAAAAAAAATTAATGAACTCTGGTGAATAACAGAAGCGCTCACCAAAAGAAGTCTACACATTTCAGAGGTAAATGAAAGAACTCTCTAAAGAACTGTCCATTTATTCCATAAATATTTATTCCATAAATATTTATTCCATAAATATTTATTCGCCTCTAACGTTTTTGCTTATTGTCGACTCTTCTGACTTCTGCTCAAAGCAATTTGGCTCACTAAGCTCGCCTACGGTCTTCTGATCTACGGACATAAACTGTTGGAGCCTGTTAGTGGTATAAACTGGTCTCCGTCGTTTTTGATGATGCGGGTTCCAGTTGATCCGATTTACGGAACAGCCTGCTCGTGAAATTAACGCGTACCCTTAAGATATGCGTTTTGTGGAGTACTCAAAATAAGCTAAATCCATGTGTTGCGTGAAGAAGCGAGTTGAGATTTTTCTTTCTTTTTTTTATGAGAATAAGCCCCACTTGAAAGGTGAAGATTCATCTCTCTCTTCACGGTTAAACGAATTTCTCAGTTCAAATACCTTAATTTGCTGATAAAACGTTCCAATAACTGTATCTAAAGCTGACGTAAAATGGAAAATAATATAGGTGATTTTTATATTGATTCAAATTGATTACGGATAAATTGGTAAAGTCAATAGGGTATCGACCGTGTGGGTGGATACTCCGCAATAAAAGTTTCATTACGTCTCTGGCGGAATCGCAATTTTACATAGTCTCAATTCAGTTGTTGCAAAATAGATGAAATCAGATCATGACGAGGAGGTCACTTGTGATAAAGTGACATCTTGACAAATTAGAATATCTTAACCGTTTCCCAGAATGTTGCAGTAGCTAAGAGCTAGTCCTTAAACGAGCCAACGCGGGGGAAAAATCGACAACGAAACACTTTGTATGCAAGATGAAGTAATCGGTTGAGCAAACACCTAACATTAAATATGTACGCACAGCACATACGTACACTTCTTTGCTATATTTCTTTCCATAGAGGGATCAAATGGTATTCTGTGATCAGAGAACTAAATGAGGTTTGAACTGGTCAGGTAGATCTATTTTATCAGTCCACAGAGGAAAATACAAAGACATTTGTTATACAAATGTCACAATATAACAACGACTCAGGTGTGTTCAGAAAAGGCGATATGTTGCATCACACTAAAGATATAGAGAGAAGGAATGCTGCTAATTGCGTAATTAAAGAATAGATAATTCTTACACGTACTTAGCAATGACGTAACGTGGTGTTTGCTGTAGTCACAGGTATGCTATGTTTAAGGAAGGGACGGCCATTTTGCTTACCACACAGGACGGCTAAACACCTCACTACGCCCACGTATGCACACATACATGTATGAAGACATATGGTTGTCCATATTGTGTTACAGTAATACGCTCCACACGAAACTTCCTGATGGAGTCAGTGGTACGTTGGATCAAATGATAGTATTCTTGTTAAACATGTGTTTTACAATAACATATTTTACACTTGAATTGTCAATGATTCTTGTTTAAGAAATTAAAAACGACGTTTGTGTTTGTATTCTGTTTTGAGTTTACCACCGGATCCCTCTCTCCCTCATATATATATATATATATATATATATATATATACACACACACACACACACATAGATACACTCACACATATTTATACTACATATACATATAAGGAATAATGGGAGAAGGGTGAATGGACACATAGATACATACATATACGTACATATACACACACTATACGACATATATACATACACGCACATATACATACATACATACATACACATGCGTATAAATTCCTCTCTCTCTCTCTCTCTACACACACACACACACATATATATATATATACACACACACAAACACATGCATATATATTTTTATAGTGATTGTGGTGGGGGGGGGCGGACGCGTTAGATATGTAGACAAGTATAAGGCACATGAAACATTATTCCAACTTCTGATCAATATTTGAACAGTAGTCGATGCAGGTCACGTTGAAACACAGTAAAAAAAATAAAACAAAAAAAAATATCTTATATATATAAATCACATTAAAGATGCATATATATAAATCACATTAAAGATGCACAGTAAATCACAAAGGCAAGAAAGCAACAATCGTATGAAAGTGGACGCGTAGCTGATACGACTACGCTAAGGCCATATTTTGTCAAGCTAACGAAGTGACCTTCTCCTGGTCACTCGATCTGTTAGAATTAATAATGAAATCATAGTGTATTGGTTTAAAAAGAGGAATGATATATAGTGTAATGCAATCTGAAATATATGTCTTTAAAATGGTGAGAGGTTTATGGCGCGAACGTTTGTGATCATAGTTTCGTTTGGCGAGAAATGACCTATGAAAAAATTAGTAGAGTTTTGATAAAAAAACGAAAAATATATATATTATTTCGTAAAAGTCAGTTATCTCCGGTTACCGTTTGTTTTGCTTTAATTATTAAATCAAATCATACATTTTTTTCCTCGCCAATTATTCTGTTTTCTTTACTGTTTTCCCCCTCCCCATTTTTTTCTCACTCTTCCTTCTCACCTATATCACATTCACACCTATTCAACTTCCTACACCCTGTCCCATTTTTGCATAACTCCAATCAACCTAACAATCCATTTGCGCCCCACACCGCTCACACATCTACTACTATTCCCATCTTACACAGACACTCTCCTACACATGCAAACAATATCTAACCCGTTCTTCACTTCTTAACTCCTCCTCATAGAATCGCATTCCAACCTTTCTTTAAATATTTTCATTATTTTCCCATTACCTTTCTTCTTTTTCGTTTGTTTGATGATGGGCTAGCATCCGAAACGCTAAAGACTCTTTCCCTCTTGTGTTTTGTTTTTGCTATATATTTATATATATATGTAAAAATTAACACTTCCTTCTCCGAGCCTAGATTGGAAACCGAATCTAAGAATTCTCGGTCGTCCAAACCACCACAATCAACAGGCGCAAAAACAGGTTTTCTTTGTCCTGTCAATTTGAACTTCGCCTGACATGGCTTAGGTCGACGGTCAAAGGGAGATGATCAATCATTTTTTTTTTAGAGGACAAAGAAAGCCTGTTTTCGCGCCTGTTGATCGTGGTGGTTCAGACGATCGAGAATTCTTACATTCGGTTTCGAATCTAGGCTTGGAGAAGGAAGTGTTA
>NC_068983.1:54355609-54362891 GCF_001194135.2 Octopus bimaculoides
TTATTATGGCAACCGAATGATTGTCACATATTATATTACAGATAAATTCCTCTATTTACATAATATCGAGGTCTCATTCATTCTTTTGTTGTCATACCATTACTATTAATATATATATATATATATATATATATATAATGAAGCAGACAGACAAACGTACAGACAGAGAGACGGAGGTGTCTGAAAAGGTCAATGCCATTTAGGGTTGTGCGTCTATTATTGACTTCTATCTGGTATCCAGCTCTTAATTGTCTGCATGCAGGAGTGTTCCATCTGCTGGTCAACGGCATTGATTAGCTGGGTAAGCTAGGTCAGCTGATTTTAAATTCAGCGAAATTTTTTTTTTTAGTTTGTCATCTTACGTATGAGAAGACTCGATTATCAGTTGATTGTGTGAAAGCAACCCATCCACCGATAGTCGAATTATAACGAGGGAGTTGGGGATGTCCAGCAATATCGCTGTGTACGCGTTTCATAGCGTATGGTGGAACGCCCAAATCGCCCAGGTCAGGGGTTTTCAAACTGTGGTCCGCAAGGACAAGACAGTGGGGTCCGTGGACAGCAAATACTTTTTATGGGTAATTTGATTTTATATATGTTTTTTAATCGAAATCTTTTAATTGACAATAAACCTATTTGTTAAATACCGTTAAAATAAATAAATGTAAAAATATATGTTATTTTAAGCAAATATTTATGTTTAAATTTCATAAGCGTTTATAAGGGGGTCCCTAAGGTAAAGCCTGAAATATAAAGGTGTCCGCAAGTCAAAAAATTTGAAAACCCCTGGCCCAGGTCATTGCGCAGCATCACTGGTATACGTCCAGCTGTCTTGGTTCACCGCCCATATCAGGAGAACCAGGAACGATAGAACGAGGCTGGTCGTCGGCGCATCCCTCTCTGATCACAATCGAAGTCCAGTGCAAATTAAACCCTAGCCCACTTGGAACTACAGACGGCGGACCTTTCATTGCAGCATTTGGATTTCTAGCAAGTCTGCAACAATGGAATACAACCATTAGGTTACACGGAACAGCCTTGATTTTCCAGGACCCGCTCGGTTGTGTTCGTTCTTCCTATGCTGCCACTCTTTAATAAGAACCATTGGCGTCTAACAAGCATAGCTTTGATCATCTTCGTAAACGAAAGATGAAAAAGAAAATGTGCGCGCGTGTGTGTGTGTGTGTGTGTGTGTGTGTGTGTGGTGGGGGCACGCGTGCGTGAGTATTTGTGTAAGCTCTTCTATTGCTCATCTGTAAATTCACACATTCATGTGTATGTGTGAATTTACGAACAAAAAACACACACACAAATGCACGAATACATTTACACACACACACACACATATATATAGTCGTATATAGCATTTGTTCATTAGTGACAGAAATCCAGTGTAGTTAGTGTCTGGAGGCCGGTGTATAATGAGTAATAAGAATAACAACTAATATATACTCCACAATTGATTTATATATTCTTTATCGTTTTTCACTAATTTCAGAACACAATTCTGTGCGTATACGTGTAGTGTACATAATTCTAAAATAAAAGGACACTTTAATCAAGATATCAGACGATATTAATTACATTGCCGCGAATGATATATATATACATACATATATATATATATATATATATTCAAAGGCGTGTGTGTGTGTATACATAGTTTTTGTGTAGGTGTAGTACATAATTTCATATTGATATTAGAATGCAAGTAAGTATTATATGTCAGTGTGCGTGTGTGTCTAACTAAAGCTGTCGCTTTTGTTTCTAAAGCCGATGTTAGTTCAATTTTCGTTCTAATTAGCTGAAACAACATTCGTTGTTTATGCTGATATATATCGATTGTAACCATGTCTAACAGACTGTGAAGTAAAATAAAATAAAATACACTATAAACAGGCTTATATTGTAGTCGGATGTAGAGCTGGCTTCGTAATGAGGTCAGACCTGGAAATAGGGTTAAATTTAAAGGGTTATATATATATATATATATATATATATATATATATAGGTTGTAACGAAATGCTAAATTTGTGATTTACTTACGAAACGTAAGAGAGTCGGTCGGTAAAGACAGTTGGCAACATACCTCACTGGCAATGAATTTCTCATATTCTGGTATTAGAGGTGAAAAACCTCTTGAGTACCATAGCAGCTTAACTAGAGTTAATGAAAGTCTTCGTGTGGGGAATTAACATGTGTTACTATCAGGAATTGTAGCACAAACAGATCTGGTTTTCAGTTATGCAACAGTGCTTATAATAATAGAATATGATATACGAGGGAAACTAGTTTTTCAATGAGAGAGAGGCAGGTACGTCGTATTTCCACAAATTTTTGAAAGCTAACTGGAAGGTACAATTTTAAGCAATGCAACTAAAATAGATTAGAAATATAAGTGATAGGATGGTTTGTGGGGGAAAAAAGTCAGGTGATAGTAGACCCCTAAAGACAACTAAAGATTCTGTTCTCGTTTATTTTCATCGGATCCAAGTAAGCTAGGTCAACAAATAGATCATAATGGATATTGATACAATTTCAGCACAAGGAATAATTTGTTGACCAATTTAAATTTCAGAGTTATTTCCCTTGACCTTCTAGAAAAAAATTGCTGTTTGCGTTAAAGAGTTTAAACTTTTCATCTTATTATAAGTGTAATTTGAAGGTGGTGAACTGAGAAAATCGTTAGACCATCAGACAATTCTGCTGAGGTCAACTTTCCTTTCATTCTTTCAAGTTCAATAAGATAACATAACTGACTAAACCCAACCTTTAATACTGAAGGCTTCGTACCAAAATCTGAAACCATTATGAATATGATTAGAGCTACATGAAAATAATTTCAGTTCACAAAATGAAATATAGTAGTCTACACTTAATTTGCCAATTAAATAATCTATTTGACTTCACATAATCAGAACAATCCGTCAAAAAGTTGTCAGTTAATAAAATCACTAATATTAGAGGTTAAAGTAAGGTGATGAACTGGCAGAATCGTTAAAACCTCAGGCAAAAGGCTTAGCAGCATTTCATTTGGCTTCATGCTCTGATTTCAAATTCCACCGAGGTCAACTGTGCCTTTCATTCTTTTGAGGGTTGATAAAATAAATGCCAGTTGAGCACTAGGGTCGATGTAAATGACTTGCCTGCCTCCCACCAAAACTGCTGGCCTTGTGCCAAAATTTAAAATCAGTACCAAAGGTTATAGTAAAGTGGACACACCAATTTGCATTCTTAACACTTTTGTGGAAGTATAAACTATCATTTTGATTTTTAGTGTCACTCTCACTTTTGAATAATTTTGTTAAGTTTTATTTAATGATGTTTACAGCAATATGTTACGGATTTGGTTTCAATTAAGTGAAATTACTGCAATGACAACATTTAGTAAGTTAATAGTTATTTTCCTAGCTATCACTAGCTAATGTAGCATGAATCATTGCCTGAGACCATCCTGACAGAAAGTGTGGAAGGAAGAATGCAGGAGGCCGTCAAAGATGTTTGTGGACTGATGACATCAAATAATTGACTGGAAACAAGAGATTGACAGATTGTATGCATGCAGCACAACACAGAAAAAAGTGGAAAATCTTGGTAAACTGACCCCTGGGCACAGGGGGGGGGGACACCTGGTTGACAGTGGTTCTAACAATGTTGTTGTTTTAAGATAACTAAAGAAAGATAAAGAATACTCACACATGTATATATATATTTCATGACATCCAAACAAGGGAGCACTCACACACACTTTGTTTCTGATGATTTGACAGTAAATGTTGATTATTGCTTGCATAATGCAAATTGTATAATCACCTTATGTTAATGAAATATACGTAAAATGATGTAATTAAATATTCTATAAACAATCTCTCAGGATTTGTTGTTTATCATCATCATCATCATTGTTTAACGTCCGCTTTCCATGCTAGCATGGGTTGGACGATTTGACTGAGAACTGGCAAGCCAGAAGGCTGCACCAGGCTCTAATCTCATCTGGCAGAGTTTCTACAGCTGGATGCCCTTCCTAACACCAACCACTCCGAGAGTGTAATGAGTGCTTTTACATGCCACCAGCACGAGGGCCAGTCACACAGTACTGGCAATAGCCACGCTCTAAATGGTGTTTTTATATATATACACACACACACAAGGGGGTACTGAAAGGTTCACAACCTCTCAAGTTCTTTTACAGGGCTTAGAAAAACTGAAGAACTGCTGCAATAAGGGTGTGAATCTAAGAGGGAAATATGCTGAATAAAATCATATTTAACTGATGATCCTCCAGTATTTTCTTTTACCCAAAGCCAAGAATTTTTCAGCCACCCCGCCCATGTGTGTGCATGTGTGTGTGAAGGCCTTCTTTGAATTTCTATCAACCAAATCCAGTTGTAAAGTTTTGGTTAGTCTGGGTTTAGAATAAAAAAACACTTGCCAAAGGTACCCAAAAGTGGGAGCTGAACCCGAAGCTGTATGATTGGGGAGTAAACTTCTGAACCACCTGGCCATATCTCATTGTTGTTTAGTCCAAGGTCAAACCTGATACAGAAACCTATGATAAAAGGTTTTGCAGCCATGACTATTTCATCTTTTCCTATTATATCAAAGACAACACTGTCCAATATTCCACTATGTTTTCTCTTTCTCTCTCTCTCTCTCTTTCTGTTCCCATCTCTTCCCTTATTTCTGATTCATTCAATGCGGGTATTTTTTTTTTTTTTTTGTATTTTAGTAGGGTGTAATGTTTGATGGATATTTGAACTGCTTGGTAATGATGTCTGTAGAAATAGTGGTAATATTGGTGCAGTCAGTGTTTTTACAATGTTGTTGTTTTCAAAGCAATTTTCTTCCTCTCCACATGTGACATACTGATAACATTTTCACTGACTCAGTAGCTTTCATTAGTTTCATTGCTTGGATGTTAGCATTACAGACTCTTGTGAATGGGACAGATCTGGGATAGCACATTATATATATATATATATATATATATTATATATACATATATATATTCATTCATACACACACACACACATATATATATTTTTTACACAGACACACACATGTACATGGATGGATGGATGGATGGATATACTCATGCATGTGTGAGAGAGAGTAATATACACATGTATGTGTGTGTGTCTGTGTGTGTGTGTATCCATGTACATGTGAGTATGTAGGTACAGAAAGAGAAAGCGGGCGAGAGAGAAACATATGTTTGTATTAGATATATACAAGTGTATGTATGTGTGTGTGTGTGTGTGTTTTTCACCAATTACCTAGTAATGTACACAAGACAAATGGGGTGTGTGTGCATGTGTGTTTGTGTGTGTGTGTGTAATAGGAATTGCAGTATGGTATCTCACATATCAAGCCACTAAGAAAGAAAATAGATGAATGGGATGAGACAGAGTGGGACAGACAGACAGACAGACAGACAGACATGCACGCACACACACACACACACACACACACACACACATACATACACAAATCCACAACCATATATGCAAACATACTTCACAATCACTAACAAAAAGGGGAGGATCAGATGAGGACTGAAGTGTGAGTTAGGTGAAATAGCATCATCATCCTCAACACCACTACCACCATCATCACCACCACCACCATAATCACCATCATCATCACCATCACCACCATCATGACGACAACCACCGCCACCATCATCATCATTACTACCACCATCCCCATCATCTTTTTCTTCTTCTTGATGACTGACATAAAATGTGTCTATACGAGTGAAACCATCATCTTTGATGTTTTAGTACTATAAAAACCATTCATAAAAAGACAAAATCTATTACTGTGACAGCGTAACATTGGGATACAGTTATAAACATTCTTCATATAAAATAATCAGTTATAAGAAGATCATCAAGCTATAATATCCCCCACCTACTCATCCATTTTCAATTATACTTGCTTCAGTACACAAAAATATTACAACACCTATAAATATACTTTGAACTTGCTTTGCTTGTTTTTTCTTCCCTTCGCCATTTTCTTAGCTCAGTAAGTCATTTTTGAATATTTCTTAGGATATAAGGCTGTGAGCTGGCAGAACCATTAACACATAGGACAGAATGCTTTGCAGCATCTGAGTTCAAATCTCACCACTGGTCAATGCTGCCTTTCATCCTTTTGAGATAAAGGAAATAAAAACCAATGAAGTATGTCAGAAGTCGATGAAATGATCTAGCCCTCCTCCACTAAAATCATTTTAGAAAATTCTTCATTTAGTGGCTGTGTGATTAATGAATCGGTGATCTGGGCCTGTTTGAGCTGGATTTCTGTTAGAAGCCTGCAAAACTTTGGATTGTATGGGACTGAATCAAACTGTTTTTAATGATAATGTCTGAAATGCTTAGTGGTATTTCATCCATTGTTATTTTCTGAGTTCAAATTCCGCTGTGGTCAACTTCAAATTTTATCCTTTTGGGGGTCGATAAATTAAGTACCAGTTGCGTACTGGGGTTGATCTAATTGACTGGCTTCCTCCCCCAAAATTTCGGGCCTTGTGACTAGAGCAGAAAAGAATAATAATAATGTCTTGGTGCCACATAAAGTGCACTCATCTCAATGCTGCATAAATGCACCTGTGCCAGTGGCACATAAAAAGCACCCAGCACACTGATTAGTGGATGGCATTAGGAAGGGCATCCAGCTGTAGATACCATGCCAAAACAGACAATTTGAGTCTGGTCAGCTCCCCAGCTGGCCAGCTCCTGTCAAACCATCCAACCCATGCCAGCATGGAAAACAGACATTAAACAAACTGAAAATATATTCTTTTCTACTCTAGACAACTGGTACTTAATTTATCGACCCCAAAACGATGAATGGCAAAGTCGACCTTGGCGGAAATTGAACTCAGAACATAACAGCAGACGAAATACCACTAAGCATTTTTTTAGCGGTATTTCGCATACTTTTGACCTAGTTTTGGATCATAAAAAATTACTAAAATTTGGCATGTTTAAAATTTGAATGAAATTGGTTGTATAGTTCTCAAGTTTTAGGGATTCACACAGACAGACAGACACACATTCTCATCTTTATATATATACTAGCAGAGATACCCGGCGTTGCCCGTGTTACATGCAATTGAAAAATGAGACTTTTCTGTTATATTTTCTGTAAGGAACTGGAATA
Organism: Octopus bimaculoides; assembly: GCF_001194135.2. Lineage (NCBI taxonomy): Eukaryota > Metazoa > Mollusca > Cephalopoda > Octopoda > Octopodidae > Octopus > Octopus bimaculoides. The sequence goes on from NC_068983.1 coordinate 54,362,780, forward strand.
CATATGATTCGAATTTCATCAAAATTGCACATGAGGGTTCTTTCCCTCTTTACACACCCTAAAAAAATTCTAATCATGAGACATGTATCCCATACTATTGATCTTTATGCGC
>NC_068983.1:54366855-54369304 GCF_001194135.2 Octopus bimaculoides
ATATATATATATATATATATATATATATATATATATATATATAGGTATGTATATATATCTCTATATATATAAAGTCCCTATAGAATTTGTGTGTGAGGCTGGCAGTTTACTTGGCATTCTGGTTATTCTTATAACATTTTACAAGTCACAACATAAATTATTCTCTTATAAAAAGAATGGTTGACTATGTATATCAATGAATGTGGGTTTTTCTCTAAATTAATGTTTTAAGATCTGCATATACCATATATTGTACTTGTGAGGGTGTGTGTGTATGTATATAAACACACACACATGCAGACGCATATATCTATAAACATGCACAAGCACACACACACATTGATCTCTCTCTCTCTCTCTTTATATATATATATATACATACATATATATATATATATACATACATATATACATATATATATACATATATATATATATATACATATATATATATATATATATATATATATATATATATATATATATATATATATATATATATATATTATATACACTGTATTACCAAACTTATGCACACCACACACACCACACACATATACAATCCTTTTTATGCCTGTCTTTCCATACTGGCATGTATAAATGCACCAATTCAGCATTGTCTTGTATGAGTAAGGCAGCTTGTGACCTTCAACTATAATTAAAAATCTGAGACGTGTGGATGTTTGCGTGTACACATGTGTGAGTGTGTGTGTATGAGTATGCAAGCACAATATAGTGAATATCTGAATGGAGAGGTTATATACCGTTGTCGTCATTGGCCTATAGGGAACTACAGCAAGTATTTATTTTACAAACACCAGAGGCATCTAATTAATTAATGAAATTTATACTCCAAATGAAACCCTGTATTGCTTCAATCCCCTAAAAATTCCTTTCTCTCTCTCTCTTTTTTTTATCTTGGCAAAATAAATCCTGAATGTAAAGATAAAGCCATAAGATCATACTTTGGTATATATTTCTTTAGATTCTTGACACTATCTATCTTTCAAATCTCTTGTCATTTTATTTTTACTGAAAACACTGGAAACACAATTCTCCATTGCTATCACCACCTACAACAATCATACCAGTCTTATCAGACCTGAAAAATGTCACGGGTACTGCTCCTCATTTCCTAACTAATTTATCTAAAAAAAAAAATTTAAAAAAATTCTGTTCACTTTCATATTTGGAATAAGCACAGGCATGGCTGTGTGTTAAGAAGCTTGCTTCCCAACCACATGGTTCCAGGTTCAATCCACAGCATAAAACCTTGGGCAAGTGTCTTCTGCTATAGCCTCAGGCTGACCAAAGCCTTGTGAGTGGATCTGGTAGACGAAAACTGAAAGAAGCCTATTGTGTGTGTGTGTGTGTATATATATATATATATATATATATATATGTGTGTGTGTGTGTGTGTGTGTGTGTGTGTGTGTGTGTGTGTGTGTGTGTGTGTGTGTGTGTGTGTGTGTGTGTGTGTGTGTGTGTGTGTGTGTGTGTCTGAGTGTCTGTCTGTCTGTCTGTCTGACCACTGCTTGACATACTGGTGTTGGTGTGTTTATGTCCCTGTAGCCTAGCGGTTCAGCACAAGAGACCATTAGTATAAGTACCACGCTAAAGAATAAACAAAAATTAGTACTGGACTCAGTTCTAAAAATAAATTCTTCAAAGTGATGTTCCAGCATGGCCACAGTCAAATGACTGAAACAAGTAAAAGATATGATATTTGGTTATATCTTCTGGCATGGGTCCCATAGAAACCTAAATAATTTCAGCTTTTCATGGATTTTGGCCAAGCTCTTTTCACACTCTGCATGTCAATCATAACAGGTTGTCCATTATAACCCACTTTACTGAAGATACGTGTTTCAATGATCCCAAAAGGATTGAAACTAACTGAAAGCCAAATGAAAGCCATCAAGCCACTCGTGGATCAGTTTAATATCATACAACCTTATAACTAATTCCCTTTTCCTGCTCCCTGAAGGTGCTTTCGAACCTCAGTTCTCCAATTTCATAAATTGAAGTGGATAAGAGATAGTTCTTCCTCTGGGCAGGATAACGATCTGTTTCAGTCAATATTCCTAAAGAATTGGGTACTTAATCCTGATAATTAAATAAACTGAAGCGATGTAAAATAAAATGAGCAGAAACAAAATGAAATGCTTACAGCAGTTTTCAGCTTTAGAAGTAATTTCAAAATGAATCTCGTCCTGGCTGTGTAGTTAAGAAACTCACTTTGCAAGTGTGTGGTTGTGGGTTGACTTCCATTGCAGGATACCTTGGGCAAGTGTCTTCTATAACAGCCCCAGTCATACAGCCTCAACCCAGCCAATGCCTTGTGAGTAAATTTGGTAGGTGGAAACTGTGTGGAACCCATCAAGTATGTGTATGTATGTGTGTGTGTGTGTGTGTGTGTGTGTGTGTGTGTGTGTGTGTGTGTGTGTGT
>NC_068983.1:54371814-54374718 GCF_001194135.2 Octopus bimaculoides
TGTATTTACATACAAATATATATTTATGTATGTATGCAATGCAATGTAGGAATTGATAAATGTGTAATATATCATTCTTCCAAGAACGAAATGACAATGCCTGCATCATGCAATAATGTTCCATGAGGCACTATCTTCCATAATTTACTAAGATATTCAGCAGACATAGAATATTTAAACAGTGTTCGTATATTCATACATATACATATATATATACACATATATATATGTGTGTGTGTGTGTATATATATATACACACACATACACATAGATGTGTACATATAAGCACATACATACAGATATATACACAGACGTACATACACATACATACACACATATACACACATACATACACATATATAAGGAACACATACAAACACATATGCGTGTGTGTGTGTGTGTTCATATATATATATATATATATACACACACACACACACATACATATATATGTGCACACACACGTAAGCGCGGACACACACATATAACAATATAAGTAGAATTGCATGGTTGTATGTTCATGGCATGCCAAAATAGCAACCCAGTTTCAATTCCAGGTGGAAACAACACATCACTTGGAAACACAAACATGAACATAATTTCCCATTGCTTTCCTCTTATAAAAGAAAACAAGAAAAAATCATTAAAACTTGGATTTCAAAGAAATACTGAAAACTAGCATGTTTATATGAAGAATGCATTTGAGTTGCCAGTGAATAGAAAAACGGTGACCGATATCATTGATTATTGAAGCAGATGAGTAGGAAACATAGAGTAATGTAATTTATTAATTAGAGTAGACAGTCTCAGATCAATAGGAATAGTATTCTAAGATCTTGGGTACAAAAACCAGAAAACTGGGTCACCCTATCTACAGGTTAAAAATGAGGTCATGTCCAGTTTAATGAATTGATAAGACCTGAATATAGAGGTTAGGAGAAACAAAAAGAGAACAATGACATTAGTACACACACACACACACACACATACACAAAATATACTAAACATGCACCAAGGGATTCCTTATGTAGATTCTGCAACTATAGTGCAGTACTGCAGAGGATACCTGGTAGCTATAAGCGGTGAACATGCTCTCAAAGCACGCTACTAGGGGCTTTAAACATAACCTCTATATACATACATATATGGTGTTTCTGTCTCTTCTCTCATGCACGTCTATCTAGCGTTCAAAATAATAATTTTTCTATTGTCTTGGCTTAACATCCCTCACTGTTTGTTTTTACTGTCCTGTCCTCACTGCCCTGTTCTTACTGTTTTTACTGTCTTGTTCTCACTGTCCTGTTCTTACTGTTTTTACTGTCTTGTTCTCACTGTCCTGTTCTTGTTAACACTTTCACCCTCCACAAAAAATCCCAAATTTTATTTAATTTGCTTTGCGGGAAGGACCGTTCCAACGAAGTCGCGTATTGTCCTTGCCTTCAAAACGCGGAGTAGATGGAAGAGGGACAACTGACGAAGGGGTATGCTCTTTATGTTGCATGTCTCGTTTCTCTGTTTTTTTTCATTATTCAAAAAAAGTTTGTTTTCTGTTTCTGTTTTTATGTTTTCATTTCTCATTGTGTTTAACGTTTTTCTTGATGTCCTGTACCCATATATGCATGTATGCATACATAGAGGTGTAGGTATGTACATATATGTATGGATATATGCATATATCTACATATTATTTACGCATAAACACACTGAGTCCTGCAATTCGCATCAGTTCACATGGCCTGGTGGTTAGGGTGTTGCACTCACAATCACTTGTTTGTGAGTTTGAGTCCTGGACCATGTGGCACATTGTCTTCTTGAGCAAAACACTTCATTTCAGTTTGATCTTTGTGTGGGAGAGTGACAGAATTGTTGGCAGATTGGCAGAAGTGCTTTACAGAATATCTTCAGCCTCTCTACATTCTGAATTCAAATCCCAACTGCCAGGAGAAAGTAATGGGGAAACCACTCCATATTTCATCTCAAGGCTAGTCATGGTGGTTTGGGAGGGTATGAGCCCTCCTAGGTCATAAAGACAGTGCTGGAGAAGGTTCACATGCACAGGACTTGCATAAGGGCAGACCATCTAAACACACATGCACACACACATACATACACTTATATGTGAACACATTTACATATAGGTATACATGTGCATATTTATTCACACATAGGTCTGATGGAACCAGAAAAATAGAACTCAGTGCTTTGTAAAATCACCTGATGAGACACTCATGCACTGAGGGATGCACTTCAACCAGTTGTATGCTATCCAACCCTCAAGGGATCAATGCAAGGTGGGTTGAAACGACTGTTGTGAGCAATGAAGTTTCTCATGTATTCTATTTTTCATCTCCACCATTTGTTATATACTCAATAAACACTACAATATTCCTGAGGTGGATCCAATGACAATTGTAAAAGAACCATGGATAACATCAGGTAGCCACATGCATACACACACACACACACACACACATGCACGTAGTGGGTTGTTACATAAATTCATACATTTTTTTCCAACGTGACATTTCATTGGTCTATGTCTGCAAAAAGGTAAAATTTATTCGCATTTCAAAAACAATAAACAAAAGTTGTAGAGGAAGAATAGGGCTACAACAACAACAACAAAAAAAAAGCAAAAACATGAAATTCTATGAGGAAAATTATTTTTCACGAGAAAAGATTAACATAGATGGAAAAAAAAAAATTATCTGAAAACCCAAATAAATGTGAGCGTATGCATGTTTACACGCACACACGCATGCACACACACACACACACACACACATTCTCTCTCTCTCTCTCTCTCTCTCTCTCTCTCTCTCTCTGAACATCTTATTAATACTTTGCATGTACCATGTCCTCATGTTTTTTTCATGTTGTCTTTTTACCCATTTTTTTTATTAA
>NC_068983.1:54375203-54382503 GCF_001194135.2 Octopus bimaculoides
CACACACACACACACACATAGATATATCTATGTATGCATGTAGGTACATATATATATATATGTATATATATATATATCTAAAATATATGTGCGTGTGTGTATGTGTGTATATATATATATATATATATATACACACACAATTATTTTAAATATACATATACCTACCTACATACTTAAATCTATTTACATATATATGTGTATTTAAAATGTATGTATATATATTTTAAATGTACATACATACACACACACACACACACATATATATATATATATATATGTATGCATATATAGATATATCTATGTATTTATGTATAGATGTAGTTATGTACAGTTTGGTGTGTGTGTTTGTGCATGTATTAAGAATTTTGTTGGTATTGATAGGTATGTTCATCAAGAATAATGTTTATTGCTCTTGCTTAAAAGAAAAGTACACAGTAATTAGAAGGTGCTACTAGTTTTAGGCCATGATTCATTTTGCTTTAGAAAGAAAACAAAACAGAAAAATGAAAATAATAACAACTCCAGAATTTACAAACTTACTTAAAGTTTTGAAAATAGTACTTCTAGGCACTGCACACATATTGTGCAGGGTACTTTTGATAGAGCAAAAATATCAATACTTAAACAAAGTATAGCTTAGATGTAAGGCAATCAGATCTGTGCTTGGTTGTGCAATGAAGGAATGCAAAATGAATTAGACAAATGAATAAGACGAATGAATGATAACAATAATCCTTTCTACCAAAGGCAGTAGGCCTGAAATTTTGAGGGAGGAGATTAGTTGGTTACACTGACCCTAGTGTTTCACTGGTACTTAATTTATTGAACTCCCAAATGGATGAAAGGCAAAGTTGACCGCAGCAGAATTTGAACTCAGAATGCAGCAATGGGTGAAATGCCGTTAAGCATTTCGTCTCATGTGCTAATGATTCTGCCAACTTACCACCTTAATAATAATAATAATAATAATAAAGGTTTCAAATTTTGCTACAAGGGCAGTAATTTTGGGAGAGGGAATGAGTCAATTACATCAACCCCAGTGTTCAACTGGTACTTATTTTATCAACCCCGCAAGGATGAAAGGCAAAGTTGACTTCAGCAGGATTTGAACTCAGAATGTAGCGATGGGGGAAATGCTGTTAAGCATTTCATCCAGCATGCTAACAGTTCTACCACCTCGCCACGTTAATAATAATGATAATAATAATGATTTCAAAGTTTTTGGCACAAGGCCAGCAATTTCAGGGGTAAGTCAATTTACATTGACCACAATGTCCAACAGGATGTCCATTAGGATGAATGGCTAAGTTGACCTTGGCAGAATTTGAACTCAGAACATAAAAACTAATGAAATGACAATAAGCGTGATGCAGAGTGACAATGTTGGCTCTTTGAATTACAGGTGCAACTCATTTCTGCCAGCTGAGTTGACTGGAGCAACGTGAAATAAAGTGTCTTGCTTAAGGACATTGTGCCAGTGGGAATCGAAGACATGACCTTACATTCATGAGCTGAATACCCTCGCCCTAAGCTACACACCTTTGCAATAACAACGATGACAATAACAATAATAATTGTTTTAGATTTTATTAGAAGGCCAGCAATTCTAGCAGGTGGGAGTTAAGTTGATTAGATCAATACCAGAGCTCAAATGGATTTTAATTCATCAACTTCACTAGGATGAAGATAAAGTTGACATAGGTGAGACTTGAACCCAGAATGGAAAAAGTGTCTTGCAGCATTTTTTTACCTGATGTTCTAATGATTTCTGCCAGCTCACCATTTTTGCAACAAGAATGATAGGCAAATTTTCAACAGTTGGATGCCTCTCCTGTAACCAACCCTCACCTGTTTTGCAAGAAAGGTAATACTTCCCTGTAGTTGGACATGTTTCCACAGAAGATTGGACATGTTTCCACAGAAGATTGGAAATGAACACCGCTTGTATGACAGTGGCACTCATTTACAACTGCAGCACAATGTCAAGACCAAATCACACACACACACACACAAACACACACACACACACATGAGTATAGTCTTTTACTTGCTTCAGTCATTTTAATGTAGCCATGCTGGAGCACTGCCTTAAAAGTTTTTAGTCAAAGAAAACTACCCCAGGACTTATTTTTTGACTTATTCTATCAGTCTCTTTTGCCGGACCACTCAGTTACAGGGATATAAACTCACCAGCATCAGTTATCAAGTAATGGCGGAGGGGACAAATACAGACATACACATATAAACACACACACACACATAGGGGGGACTGAACCAGAACTATGTGAGTGGAAAGCAAGCTTCTTACGACACAGTCAAACGTGTGTGTGTCTGTGTGTCTGTTTCTGTGTGTGTGCGCGCGCACATATATATATATATATATATATATATATATATGCATGATTCTTTCAGTTTCCATTAACTGAATCCACTCAGAAGGCTTTAGTAGGTCGGAGTCTAGAGTAGAACTTGCCTAAGATGTCATAATGTATAACCATTAACCAAATAGCAACTCTGTTTTATGTCAATGCTCTCAAAGCAATATCTAATTGAGCTTATACAGCTAGCTGTAAGTAAGTGCTGAAGCAAACTGTAGCAGTAGTTGGTTAAATTGGTTAATCATTGGATAAAATACCTGAAAATATTTATAAATGGTCCTTTATGTCCTGAGTTCAAATCTCACCAAGGTAAAAAATTTTGTTATTTGTCTTTCTGTGGGGTCACCAAAGTGAAAGTATTAGTCAAGCCAGAATCAGTGGAATGAGCTTGTTTGATTTCTCAAGACTTGCCCCTCAACCCATTTATCTTCAATGGTATTAGCCAATTCTACTTCGTGACATCAGCTGTTAGCTTATTGACTAAATTGATCAATGTCACCTCCACCCTGTTGAGATGTCCAAAGCAGGGTTCCCAAACCAGCCCATTCTTTCTTCTCCAGTAGTGTCCAATAAAGCAAACTCGTTTCTCTAACAGAGTCTTAACTTAAGGTTGCTTTTTGTATAATTTGTCATTGGTAGGGTGTTCTTTCCAGGACATATTCAATGCAGCAGAATCTATTCATGCATACATACTAACATAGTCTGAGGCCTTTCAGTCATTATACAGATGAGTAAGTTATATAGTAACAGAAATTCAACCACTTTGCAAGTATTGGAATTAGTTTAATGAACTATACCCACCTCTTAAATCTGTATCCTTATGGCTTTCTTAGAAACCAATATTGTCAAAGACCCAGTAGCTAGTAGTGTTGAGTTCAAATCCCCTGATGGTGGATATAGCATGGCCAGTGATAACATCTGATAGTAAATGGTTTACAGCACAAAAGAAATCACTTTAAACTTGCCAAAATGATATTCAAAGTAGTTTAAATGATCAGAAATATAATTTGAAAGTGCTTGCAGTATAATAATGAAGATCTGATCAAAGACTTTGCAATAAAGAGAAAGTGGAGAAAACTTTTCAGATATAAATAAAATAAAAGTTTACAAAAATGGACATTTTTTGAAAAATAAATATTCATTTTACAGTTTATTATTGTTATATTTTGAATTATATAGACATATGGGGGCATCAATATCTTTTAAGCATTTAGGGCCTTTGTGGGTCTTAATCCAGCCCTGATGATGCTAATGATATGAGTTAAGTTAATAAATATGGATTGCATTGTTTCCAGTATATTTAGATGTTTAAATGTAAATATATTCCAATAAGTTCTACCCCAAGGTTATCATGACATTAACAGGTAAAATCCCAAACAGTGATTACAGGCACCACATTTACAAAGTACAAAGCAAAAACAATCATGAATAAACAATGTATTTGATCCCTCGTGGATAATGCTCATCATGCATGGATCCCAAACTCTCTACGGTTTATCACAGCAAATTATTCAGAAACACAAACCAACTCATCTTAAATAATCAAAGGCTGTGCAGAAACCATTAGTGCTGTGAAACAAAAATATTAAATATCAAAGACTACCTGGACATGTAAAGACGTAGTTTGTTATAACCAACAAGCTCTAGCTTGCAGATTCCTTGCCATAATATACACTCTAACCCCCTAAATACTCAGATACGGCTGCAAATACCCAGAACACAATATCGCTTTAAAAACATGACCCCATTGTTACCATCTTGATAAAAATAAGAACTACATACAAACAAATATAGCGGCAGCATTAACCACCAATGGCCTTAAATATTGTGCTAGTGTCATGTTCTGTGCTGGTATCATGTAAAAAGCACCCATGCTGGTAACAGATAAAAAGCACCCAGTACACTCTGTAAAGTGGTTGGTGTTAGGAAGGGCATCCAGTTGTAGAAACCTTGCCAGAACAGACAATTGGAGCCTGGTGCAGCACTCCAGCTTGCCAGGTCCTGTCAAACCGTCCAACCCATGCCAACATGGAAAAATAGATGTTAAATGATGACGATGATGATAACAATGATGATGAAGGAGATGATGTATGTACAGTGATGTAGCTATAGTTTGTGTCACATGGCTGTTTTTGAGTTTGCTACCTCCTTCCACAACACATTTTCACAAAATTTTGCCTAGAGTGGACCATACCCTTAACCCTCTTTTAAATATGCCAGTGGATACATTAGTGAAGGCGCATGGCTTAGTGGTTAGAGCGTCGAGCTTACGATCGTGAGGTTGTGAGTTTGATTCCCGGACCGGGCTGCATGTTGTGTTCTTGAGCAAGACACTTGATTTCACATTGCTCCAGTTCACTCATCTGTAGAAATGAGTTGTGACGTCACAGGTGCCAAACTGTTTCGGCCTTTGCCTTTACCTTGGATAACACTGGTGGCGTAGAGAGTAGGGGCGGTATGCATGGGCGACTGCTGGTCTTCCATAAACAACCTTGCTCGGACTTGTGCCTGGGAGGGTAACTTTCTAGTTGCAATCCCATGGTCAGTCATGACCGAAGGAGTTCTCAGCAATGGATACATTCTGGCAGAAGTTAAGTGCAGGAGAACAACAGATAGAACTACAACACCCAGAGCCAAGGAAAAAATACATAAAAGATGTAGGACAAAAAATAGCTCGCTTACACTGCAACACTGCACCCACCCCGTATACGATAAACTAATGTATATTAAAGTGTCCACTAGATGGAGTCATTGTAATATCTGGAACAATGGATCAGTGAATTGTACATAGTCATTCAACTGATTATATACTTGTGATAGGTCAGCTTAATCAAGATTGCCTAGAGTTACAAAACAACCTTAACAATACAAGAAAAACATGTTTGTTTTGATCTGAGTTTTATGTGAATACATCACTGCTAAGTATTAAGAATGCAATGTAATTAAATATCTCTCAAATATATACTGTTTGTATTGTATAAATATACATTTTTTTGTTGATAACTTTTGGTATATTTTTTACCTTATTTTTTTTCAACATACAAGAGAATAAATATATATATAAAAAAAATAACATGTTCTAACATGATAGAAAAAAGAAGGTGATGCTAAAAAGAAAAACAAAACCCTTTTAAATATATAGCATGAAATGATAAAATGAAATATGAAAGAATTACAGATGAAAGATTAGTCCAACAGAAGAATAGCAAATAATATCATAGAAATGTACTGAAACATGGGATATTTGCCATGTGAAAAAATACTGCAAATTGCAAACACTCCAATAAAATGTGGGTGTGTGTATGAATATGAGTCTATATACATATGAATGTGTAAGTGTGTGTATGTGTATTTATGCATATTATATATACATATATACACACATGCATATGTATATATATACTCAAATATATGTGCTTTCTATATACCTTTACCTTCTTTTTTTTTTCACTTAACCTTGAGAAAATTAGAGCTGTAGAGATCTAAGAAGGTTGAATCTAATTTTTAGGCTGTGTGCCATATTGCTGGGGCAGACCAAAACAACAGCTGTATAGAGTGAGAGAGAGAGAGGGGGGAGAGAGAAAGTTTCTGATGTTCTCTCTCTTTCCCCTACTCTCTCGCTCTCTCTTTTTCTTTCTCACTTCATATATACACACATGAGTGCACAGGCAAGTCACAAGGACATAGTAAACAAAAGCATATATATTTGGACATGTGAGTGTGCATGCATGTAGGTATTTCTGTGCAGACCTCTGTGTGTGTGTGTGTGTGTGCATGAGTATTTTTCATTCATTTCCTAGTTTCAGCCATTGGACTTTGGCCATGCTGGGGCATCACCTGTGTGTGTGTGTGTGTGTGTGCATGTGTGTGGGTGTTGTATTATAAGTGCATAGTTCATATTCATAATATACATATGTATATAGCACATGTATATACACACACATATGTAAATGTATCTTTATGTTTTATCTTTTACTTTAGTTATTAGACTGTGGCCATGCTGGTGCACTGCCTTGAAAAACTTTTGTTGAACGAATCAAATCCAGGACTTATTTTTTGTAAAGCCTAGTACTTATTCTATCAGTGTCTTTTGCCAAACCACTAAGTTATGGGGATGTAAGCACAACAACATTGGTTGTCAAGTGGTGGTGGAGGACAAACACAGACACAAAGACACACACTCTTATCATCATCATCATCATTGGCTAACATCCGCTTTCCATGCTGGCATGGGTTGGACGGTTTGACTGAGGACTGACAAGCCAGAAGGCTGCACCAGGCTCCAATCTGATCTGGCAAGGTTTCTTCAGTTGGATGCACTTCCTAACACCAACCACTCTGAAAGTGTAGTGGGTGCTTTTTTATGGGCTGCTGGCATGGGTGCCAATCATGCGGTACTGGCATTGGCTATGACAATGATTTCAATTGATTCAACAGGTCTTCTCGAGCATAGTTTATTCAACAATGTTTATTCGACAATGATTTCTCATATATACGTGTGTGTGTGTGTGTGTGTGTGTGTGTATAGATGTGATCTAGAGATTCAGTGTAGAAGACAGTAATACTCAAATGATTTGAACTTAGAGTCCGGTGTCTTACAGTGGATCAATTCCACGGGGTAAAGAACAGCTATTAAAGAGATCAAGTTGAGCAGACATGGAGGCATTTATGTGGATAAACAAATTAAATATATTAGATATAACAGTTTGTATTTCATACTCAAACAGTTATATTTAATATATCTAATTTGTTTATCCACATAATTGCCTCGATATCTGCTTAAACTTGATCCCCCTCATAGCCATTCATTACCCCATGGAATTGATCCTCTGTAAGACATCGGAGTTTAAGTTTGAATCATTTCAGCACTGTGTGTGTGTGTGTGTGTGTGTGTGTGTGTGTGTATTTATCTCTCTGTCTTT
>NC_068983.1:54382513-54392379 GCF_001194135.2 Octopus bimaculoides
CTCTCTCTCTATACATATATATATATATATATATATATATACACACATGACAGTCTTCTTTCACTTTTCATCTACCGAGTTCACTCACAAAGCTTTAGTCGGCTTGAAGCAATAGTGGAAGACATTGACCAAGGTGCTCTGCTGTGGGACTGAACCCAGAACCATGTATATTTCTGTGTGTATTTATAAATATACATATATACATGTGTATACATATACATGTGTGCACATATATTTCTATGATGATAATGTAAAAAACAAATGAATGTATATATGTATGTGCATATGTAACTGTATGAATATGTATGAGTGAGCATATATACATCTGTATATCTATGTGCGTTTATGTTATGTGTATATGTGCCTATATATACACACACACACACACACACACACATAATTATTGTAGTGGTGGAGGGTTCTTTTATATATGTCTCTCTCTCACTCCCTTGTGTGTGTGTGTGTGTGCATATATATATATATATATATATATATATATATATATATATATATATAAATATATATATATATATATATATATATGCATACATACATATATGTGTCTGTGTATGTATATTGTGTATACTTTCTCCATATGAGTGTATTAATCTTTCATTTTCTATTTATTTCATTTCATAGACATTGGTCACAGCTTTTAATTCCTAATTAGTAATTGAGCCTAATTAGCAATATTTAATCTTGGTGATTAAATATTTCATTTGGAGGAACTTAGATATACCATGGAGAGTATACACATGCATTTTCCATGTTTACATATGTGCTTCTGTGTGTATGTATATTAATACATATGTGTTTGTGTATGTGTATACATACACAAATATACATACATAAACACATGTATATTAATATATATTAATATGTATGACAGAAACTTCTATACTCTCCCACACTCTCTCTCATATATATATATATATATGCATATTTATATTTATGTACATGTGGATGTTTGTATGTGTATATATATACACACATGCACATGCACACACACACATACACACACACCTGTGCATAGTAAGCATGCACATTGCTGCATATACTCAAATGAGAAATTCAACCAAAAAATCTATTTGTGAATCTATTTGAAAATGAAATGAAAGTATGTGTGTTTGTATTTTATACAGATGCACAGAAAATGGCTCTGTGATTAAGAGACTTGCTTTGCAACCACATGGTCTTGGGTCTAGCCCTACAGGGCAGCACCTTGAGCAAGTGACATACTATGGCCCTGGGCTGACCAATGCCTTGTGAGTGCATCTTGTAGACCGAAATTCTGTGGAAGCACACTGTATATATAAGCGGAAATACATACATATCTATCTATCTATCTATCTATCTATCTATCAATATATATATATATAATAATATTAGGGATAAAATCCAAAATTACAGGTAAAAACTCAATTAAAATCAATTTATTAAAAATTAAAATTAAATTAAGTTTCACAGTATAATATATATATAAATATATAGTTTTAGGGAAAAGAACCAAGGTTCATGAACTCATCGATGAAAATCCACTGTCACATATACAAAAAATTAATAATTAAAAGCACAATTTCATCGATGAGTTCATGAACCTTGGGTTCTTTTCCCTAAAACTATATATATATATATATGTATATATATATATATATATATATGTATGTATGTATGTATGTGTATGTATCTTTGTGTTGTGTTTGTTACCAGCCCACAACTTGAAAACTGATGTTGGTTTGCTTAGTGGTTTGGCAAAGTAGACCAATGAAATAAGTAGTGGACTTAAGAATAAATACTGTGATCGATTTGTTCAGCTAAACCCTACAAGGTAATGCTCCAGCATGGCGCACAGTCTAATGACTGAAACAAGTAAAAGAAGAGATATATTTTTCTGTTCTATTTCTTGGATCTATAAATGAAAAAGAAAAGAAAAAGAAGGAAAGAAAGTAAGAAAGAACGAAAGAGAAAGGAGAAAGCTAGTTAAAAATATAAAACAACAAAAACAACCTCCCTGCAATCTCAACAAGACGGTTAGTTCCACACTAAATACTTTTCAGCTAATTATAACGAAATACTATTCATCCACCCTCTTATGACTTGAAACGTCACCTAGATTTTGCTTGTAACTCATCACAAATTGTTTACCCCAAGGTCAACAAACAAATCTTGTTTGTCCCCTTGTCAAGGATTTCCTATTTTACTGACTTATCTGCAGTTTACTAATAATATTTCTTGAGAAATAATCTGCAGAAGATATTTTCTGGAGACATCTATAATGCAAATATTGTAATCTGATAGGCTGAGTGGTGATAGTATGTTGCTAATATTAGGTAGAGTGATGATAAGTCACCAGTTTTTGTTTGTTTTGTTCTGTTATTTTTCTTAATCCTTAGGCTTAGGGTGTCTATATGTTGGTTGTATTAAGTGTGTTGGTAACATAACAGCTGAATTACTAAGGAATGTTAACACTGAAGAATCCCTTGCCACAAAGGTTTCCGTCTAATATTCAAGCTCTTTCATTGTTACCATTTCACACTGAATAGAGATTATTATTGGCAGAATTGTTAAAACATCAGATGAAATGCCTTGCAGTATTTTCTTGTGGTTTTTTACATTCAAATTTCTATGAAATGAGTTCAAATCTCACTAAAGTTTATCTTTGCTTTTCATATTTTTGAGATTGATGAATTAAAACACCGAGTCTAGTTCTATGCTTGATTTGATCTGCTAACCTTCTTCCCAAAATTTGTGGCTCGTTGTCAAGCTTGACTTTGCCATTTGTCCCTCTGAGTCCGACAAAATAAAATACCAGTTGAGTAC
The DNA here is from genome assembly GCF_001194135.2 of Octopus bimaculoides. NCBI lineage: Eukaryota > Metazoa > Mollusca > Cephalopoda > Octopoda > Octopodidae > Octopus > Octopus bimaculoides. Next base: position 54,385,334 of record NC_068983.1, read on the forward strand.
TGGAGTTGATGTAATCAACTAACCTCCTCTTCTGAAAGTACTGGCCTTATACCAAAATTTGAAACAATGGCACGTAAATAGCACCATTTGAGCGTGACCGTTACCAATGTCGCCTTCCTGGCACTTGTGCCAGTGGCACGTGAAAAGACATTCGAGCGAGTTCGTTGTCAGTACCACTGGACTGGCCCTTGTGCAGGTGGCACGTAAAATAAACCATTTCAAGTGCAGCCGTTGCCAGTACCTCCTGACTGGCATGTAAAAGCACCCACTACACTCTCGGAGTTGTTGGCGTTAGGAAAGGCATCCAGCTGTAGAAACTCTGCCAAATCAGATTGGAGCCTGGTGTAGCCATCTGGTTCACCAGTCCTCAGTCAAATCGTCGAACCCATGCTAGCATGGAAAGCGGACGTTAAACGATGATGATGATGATGAATTGTTATTTATGTGGCAACGAATTGGCAGAATCACTGAAATAGGGGACAAAAATACCTTGCAGTATTTCTTACATATCACAAGTAGTTGTTTACTGCTGGGGATAGAAAATTTATTTCTAGGACTGCATGGAGAAGTAATTGTGGAGGCGCATAGCTTAGTGGTCAGAGTGTTGGACTCATGATCATAAGATTGTAGTTTTAATTCCTGGGCCAGGTGACACATTGTATTCTTGAGCAAAACACTTCATTTCACATAGCTCCAGTCCACTCAGCTTGTGAAAGTGTATAATCCTGCGGTGACTGGCATCCCATCCAGGTGGTGAATATATACACCATAGAAACCAGGAAACTGGCTCCTATCAGTCAATATGAACTCGGGAAGGAACTTTTTTTTGAGGTAGAAGTAATTAACAACACTCATGAACATTTGAAAGTAAATTTATTGACAGCACAAAGTGTTCTCCATGTCGGTCCTCTGACTAAAACTAACAGCAGCAATTATATATTGGGAAAGGCATACTACTGAGATCTACAACAATTAACTGATATAGCAGGGTAAAAAGGTAAAGACCCCTTCCAGTCATGAATGACCGTGGAATCGTACCTAGAAAGTTACCTTTTGAGGCACAAGTCCAGGCAAGGTTGTTTATAGAAGACCAGCAGTCACCCTGCATACCAGCCTCCCTTCTCCATGCCACTGATGTTATCCAAGGGAAAAGCAAAGGGGCCGATACAGCTTGGCACCTGTGATGTTGCAATTCTGTTCTAAGTGAACTGGAGCAACATAAAATAAAGTGTCTTGCTAAAGAACACAACATACAGCCCAGTCTGGAAATCGAACTCACTACCTCATGATCGTGAGCCTGATGCTCTAACCACTGAGCCAGGCACTTGTAGCAATCTGGGGCTGACACATTACACCTGTTATCATGATATATTCATAATGACAAAAGCTGTCTTCCATCTACCATCAAATGATGGTGAATGATAATGGAGAATGGGCTGTCTCAACATTCTGGAATTACTCCCCAAAACCACCCTTATAGGGCTCAATGAAGAAGTTCTAGAAAGTCAAATCACACAATAGTTTGATGCTGATTGGTTAGTTAATCAACCAATCACAAGAAACTACTTTGGCTTGGTCATAATGTCTACTCATCCATCTAGAAATTCAGTTTTGAATCCACTACAGATCTTTACTTTCTGAGCTCATCAAATACCACTGAGGTCAATTTTCCTTACACCCTTTTGGAGCTGATAAAGAACCAGTCAATTACTGGTAGTGATGGGTTGGTGTGTTCGACTAACAACTTCTCTTCATAATTTCTATTTATATATCCTTTTGTTATATCCTTAAAGTTGCAGTGTCTCCTCTCTCTTTGATCCCCCATCTGTTTGTGTTAGATCTCATTCTTTGATATTGTCTTCCATGTCTTGGGCCTTTGTGGCCAATAAAATAAAAAAAAAATCACTATTTCTATCATCATCATTGTGATGGCACCTGTGCCCTGGCACTTGTGCCCGCAGCATGTGTAAGGACTTTCGAGCGAGATCGTTGCCAGTGCCACTGGACTGGCTCCCGTGCAGGTGGCATGTTAAAGACACCAATTTGAGTGTGGCCGTTGCCAGTACTGCCTGACTGGCCTTTGTGCCGGTGGCACGTAAAAGCACCCACTACACTCTCAGAGTGGTTGGCGTTAGGAAACTCTGTCAAATCAGATTGGAGCCTGGTGTAACCATTTGGTTCACCAGTCCTCAGTCAAATCGTCCAACCCATGTTAGCATGGAAAGCGGACATTAAACGATGATGATGATGATCATCATCATCATTGAAAACAATGAAAGCCAAAAGTGTATGCATTAGTACACAGGATAAAACAAAAACAAACAAAAGAGGAGAGTAAAAGGGCCATAAAGAAAAAAAAGGGTGTAGGCATGTCAAGAGTAGAGTCAGCAACATTCAGAAAGCATGGAATTTTTGGGAAATGCCATGTCTTAACAGCTGACAATTAATCCTCATAAACTGCTGGACATGACTATCTTAAGTCCTAAAACTCATGAACCCAGTTACCCAGTTTCCATGGCAAATAAAGTGACCATGATCACAACATTCCCCCTGAGCAGTTTGCCAGTTTCTCAAAGGATTACTCATTTAAAGCTGAATGGACTGGGGCAATGCTTTGCTGAAGAACACAAAGCACCACCTGGTCCAGGAATCGAAACCACAGTCTTGTGATTGAAAGTGCAGCATCCTAGCCATTAGGCTATGAGCCTTTACTTCTTCAGCTATTTTATTCCATACTTTGATAATTCTCAGTGTGAAGAAGTGATTCCAAAAGTCGTGGGTGATATATTGTTTTTTGATTTTGTAAGCAAATTCACAAATGGGAGCAACTGTGTAAACCAGGAGTGAACTAAAAGTGTATAAGGACTTGTAGAGTACATGTATACTGAGAAAATTAATCTTTAATTTCACATAATTATAGGGTATGAAGCTTATTTAAATTATTGTTTTGATCTTAAAGCTTAGCAGGTGATTTCGAATTTGAAAGTGGGCGGAATTTCACCTGCAGCTAAGGGCCCTGATTCAGAGACTCCCTTAGTTGTCCTAATCATTACATACATTGATGAGATTGAGTCATAAGTAATAAATGATTGACTGAAATGGAACATCACATCTTGCATTCATACGGAGAAAAACACAGCGAAGGAAAGTCATCAACATATAATTTAACCCTTTAGCATTTGAACTGACCATATCCAGCTAAAATATTCTACTGATTTATGTTTAAACTGGTCAAATCTGGCCCTTCACACACTCCCTACAATGCCATTCTAAAAATAATGACCATGCCATCAGAATCTTGAAGCTACAAGATAATTCAAGATTAATTCATGATTAATGGGAATAAATAAGCATTATATTTTACAGAACATTCTGAATGCTGAAGGGTTGAAGTAGATTTGTAGAAGCTAACAACATAATGTGATTGGTTAGTCTGCTAGAAATAGCAGCCAAATCACATTCAATTTTACCTTACTTTCTTAAAAGAGAAAATAGAAAAGGACATAAGTTGGATAATCGAGTATTGGGTTTCTTGCATAAAAAAAAAAATATATACCCAAAATATGCGACAATCACAGCTATGATGCCTTTGAGCTTAGGCTACTTGATCAGAGCTGACCTGGGGCTAAACAGCAACAAGTTAGCAGAAGTACAGAAGCAATTCATTGTACAAACAGAAGAGCAGACGACATTGATTGAATAGTAGATCTATAATCAAAAGCAATCCAGCCATGGCCACCAAATTTATTAAGGTATATCTACAACTACATTATCAGTTATGCTCTTTCATCTTTTAAGACAGTAGGATGTGATTAGAGGGAGATTTGATTGCTATTTCAAGCAAATCCAAATCATGTCAAAGCTCTCACATTGGTAGAATATGATAGGAAATGTTGGCTGCTATTTCTAGCATGGCAAACAACCGCATACAAGCTTTCTTAAGGTAGTAACTAAGTAACTATATCAGTACAAAAAAGACACACTCTCTTTCTCTCTTTCAAAATGCATGTAAAACTCATATCATGCCAAGAGAGCATAAAAGCTACAAATTAAGCTGGATTTATGGTTTAAAATGAATGAAAACCTACATACACAGCATAAAAATATATAAATATACAAAAAAGTAACTATAGGAAAAACAAATACTTTTTTTAAAGGATAAAAAATAAGCATTAAGTAGAGCTGAATGTGAAAGAAATACCAAGTAATAAAATAATAAATAATGATAGAAAATAAACTGAAGGAGCAGCAGGGAAAGAGATTAAAATGATAAAGAAGCTAAGAATACAGAAAATTAAATAATTAAATGGAGAGAGAGCAGAGACAATAGACAACTGTGTGTAACGAATTTGTATATTAGATTCATTCATAAGCTTGTCACAATTCTTTTGTGAGTATCATAACTGATAAGTGAACGAAGGTAGCCAAGTGGTTAGGGTATTCAGCTTGCAATCAAGAGTTCAATTTGCAGCTGTGAGTTATGCCCTTGAACAAAACGCTTTATTGCATGTTTCTCCAGTCCACTCAGCTAGCAAAAACAACCTGTATTTCAAAGGGTCGGCTTTGACACTTTGTAACACTGAATCTCCCTGAGAACTCCGTGAAAGGTATGTGTATTTGTGGAGTGCTTTTGATTTTTGGTAATATTCTGAAATGATGGTATGATGTAGAGAGATTATAACCGGCAAATCTCATAGATAATGATTGCCATTTGGATAAAATACATGCTGCAAAACATTTATATCTCCAATTAGGTAAAAAGACCAATTAACCAATTTCAAGGCAAAACTGTGTGCATCCTCCTATATATGCACATAAACATACATAGGTACTGGCGTGGCTATGAGGTAAGAAGGTTGTTTCCCAACCACATGGTTCTAGGTTCAGTCCCACTGTGTGGCACCCTGGACAAGTGTCTTCTACTATAGCCTAGAGTTGACCAAAGTTTTGTGAGTGGATTTGATAGACGGAAACTGAAAGAAGCCCATTATATATATATGTGCGTGTGTGTGAGTGGTTGGCGTTAGGAAGGGCATCCAGCTGTAGAAACTCTGCCAAATCGGACTGGAGCCTGGTGTTGCCATCCGGTTTCACCAGTCCTCAGTCAAATCGTCCAACCCATGCTAGCATGGAAAGCGGACGTTAAACGATGATGATGATGATGTGTGTGTGTGTGGGTGTATGTGTGTTTGTGTGTCTGTATTTGTCCCCTCACAGTCATTTCACAACCAATGTTGGTGTGTTTATGTCCCCATAACTTAGCAGTTCGGCACAAGAAGCCAATAGAATAAGTTCTAGGCTTACAAAGAATAAGTGCTTGGATTGATTTGTTCAACTAAAGGTGGTGCTCCAGCATGGCCGCAGTCAAATGACTGAAACAAGTAAAAGAATAAAAGAATACATAAATATATATTGATATACACACACACACACACACACACAAACACATATGCTGTGGGTTTTAGAAGTTTGCTTCCCAACAAGATGGTTTCAGGTTCAGTTCCACTGCATGGTACCTTGGGCAAATGCTTTCCACAATAGGTCCAGGCTGATCAAAAGCCTTGTGAGTGGATTTGGTTGATGGAAACTGAAAGAAGCCCATCATATGTGTATATGTGAGTAACATCATGTGTTTGTTATAAATAACCTTCACCATAATAGAAGTGATGCTGTTCATTTCCAGTCTTCCTTGAAAAACTTGTTTGGCCATGGAAAATATTCCCTTACTTGGAACCAAGTGAAGGTTGGTAATAGAGAGGATATCTGGCTGTAGAAGACCTGCCTCAAACAATTATTTCTGCCCCATGCAGGAGGGATGGAGAAGTGAATGTTAAAAAATGATGGTACATACACATATGTAAATATGTAGAAAATATAAATGCATGCAGTTAACAGGTTTCACATTTGTGTGATTTTCAGAATTGTATGTAATGATGAATATGGAAGTGTGTTGCAAACTGTATTGGAGAGTCCAATGATGGTTTAACAGGCCGAAACTTCAGAGTCACTATCAATTCTATTCTTGTTAAAGAAAAATGATTATAGACACACAGACACATATATAAATAAATATATATATTTAAACACACACACACACACACATTAATATATATACATATATATATATATATATATATATATATATATATATATATATATATATATATATATATATATATATATACTCACACACACATAATATATAAATATACACACATACATAAACATATAAATACACCACATATTGTAAACATATATATACACACACACACAGATATAGATAGTTGTGTATACATATATGTAGTAGATAAAAGTAATAGAGCTTATTATATGTAGGCTTGTGAACACATTTTGTGTGACAATACTCAATTAACAACAACTAATAGAAGTGATGGTATAGAACTTTCATTTCAAATAACTATGTACATGTCTATACAAATGTGAGTGTATGAATTTATGTATATATGTATATACAGACATACTCGTACACATAGAGCAGTGTTGTAGATAATGCAGTTATACATTTAGATTTTTCCTGAAATATAAACATACATTCATTACCAAATATTTGTATATGTGCTTGTGTGAGATTAACTGCCTGTGTGTGTACTTGTCTGTATATGTGTGTGTGTGTACTTGTCTGCATGTGTGTGTGTCTACTTGTCTGCATATGTGTGTGTGTATACACATGTAATATGATATGATGCAATATTATCTGATATAATATGCTGTACTGGATGTTGTTAGATGTCGGTTGAAAAGACGCGATGTTAGTTGATAATAAGAGCGTAACCATTGTTGAAGCCGAGCAAAGGAAGACTGGTATGGTGGTGGTGGTGGTGGGTGAGTGGCAGTGTTAGGGTGGGGGCACAGGAGGTGTCAAGTGCAAATTCGAGAATGGTATGTTTCACAAATGAGATGTTTTATGTTTCATATTTATCCGATAGGAAAATAGATGCTAAAATCATTATGTTGATGGTATACAAATGAATGTGTGTTTGTATATCTGTAATCATGTCTATGTCTAATCATGTATATATATATAT
>NC_068983.1:54394518-54402202 GCF_001194135.2 Octopus bimaculoides
ATATATATAGTGTCTTTGTGTAGGTTTGTGTGTGCGTGTGCCCACTACTTTGAAACTGGTGTCTTGTTTGTATACATCCTTGTAACTTAACAGTGCAGGAGCTGATAGAATAAGCACCAGACATGATAAGTAGTGAAGCAGATTTGTTTGACTGAGAAGGCTTCAAGGTGGTGTCCAAGCATGGCCGCAGTCCAATGACTGAACCAAGTAAAAAGTAAGAGATAAGGATACATGTTGGAGTGTGTGCGTGTGTGTGTGTGTAATGCTTATATATGTTTCTATGCATGTATAATCTTAAAAGCATTTTCTTTATACCTTGTTATCAGTTTTATGTCTGTATTTTAAATAGATATACTTCTTTTACTTCTAACGTAACATACCAATCCAGTCTTGCTTGCTTTAGAGTCTCTGAAGATTTCCTTTGATTATGTAGATATGTTCTTCGTAATCTATGTTTGACTTAGATTACTTGTGACACAACACATAGCCTTAGAAACTATATTTTGTTGCAAGTCAACTCTGTGTTGATCCAAATGCACACATCAATGGAACACACACATGCACATGCATACACACATACATATGCACACACAAACACACTCATATATAAATATATCAAAGAAGCATGTAGTTATGCTTTAGTATATTGAGTTTCTTTCTATTTACATTGCCCGTCTCTCTCTCTCACTCTCTGTATATATGTGTATATACACACACACACACACACACACACACACACACAGAGAAATATAAGTAATTTATACATATATAAATATTTTATTACTTTTCTTAAATTCTTCTCATTCTCTTTCCCTACATCTAAAATTATTTATACTAGCAAATCTACTCATCTACGATGGAGGCATAAAATGAGGGAGGGCAATCATAATAGGAGTATGTATTGAGAAATGTGTAAATGGACTTGATAGATTATGGGGTGATGTCTTAGAGAAATCACATTATTGTTGGTGATACAGCATTCTATTGCAGCTATATGACATGCGTTTGTGACTAAGTGACATGTGATGACGATTCACTCCCGGACTGAAATATGCTCCCAGCCTCTGTATCATGAATGGTTATGTGGACCACTCCTAATGAAAGCCAGAGCTTCCTTCAACCATTACATGAAAAGTATTAAGAAAAAAATGTTACTTAGATATACTTTTATTTTAGTTGTTTACACACTATTTTACACTTCTTTATACTCTCATACATTGAAAGTTCACAGATTTCCTTATTTAAATTACGAATCATATTCCTTTCAATAATATTAATATGATCGCAAAACTTCTTTGAAGATGACAATGAAACAGTCAAGGCTATGTTGTTAAGAAGTTTGCTTCACACCAGTGTGGTTCTAGGTTCATTCCTACTGCATGAATCTTGAGCAAGTGAATTTACCATTGCTTTAGGGTAACTGAGGCTCTGTGAGTATTGGCAGTCATGACAGAAACTACAAGCAAGCTTGTTAGGTATGCCAATGTATGTATGTGTATATGTATGAATGATAATAAAAATAGGTGGCACAGAGTGACAATAAAGGAATTTAAGTGTAAACAGAAGAAAAATGTGAAAATCACACAACAGATGCAGAGACACTCAGTGTAACTCTCTCATCAGCTGTCAAGCAAATATCATCACAATTTTGACACCCTTCATGCATGGACATAGTTATGTATGCACCTAAAGATAAAACTATACAGAATATATAATATTTATAGTTTAAATGTAGGTGGAGAGCTGGCTGAATCATTAGCACTCCAGACAAAATGCTTTCTGGTACTTCATCCATCTTTATGTTCCAAGTTCAAATTCCATCAAGACTGACTTTATCTTTTATCATTTTGCGGGTCTATAAAATAAGAACCAGTTAAACACTGGGGTCAATATAAACTACTTACGCCTCCACTATAATTACTGGCCTTGTGTCAAAATTTGAAACTAATATTTATAGTTTAAAATCTAACGAGAAAATTTTACTTTACTGTTGTGGCAAGAATCACTGACACTCTTGGTGCATTGGAGAATGGACTAGCCGAACTCTTATAAAGAGTAGAGGTCGGTAGTAGTCAGGAGAGAGCGTTTTGGTAGTCTCATGAAGTACATCGTGTGAACACTTTGATTAAACCTCCAGTGCATAATTTATCTATACCAGCCTGTGGCAGGATTTAAAACTTCGATATTTTAAAACTGACTTGTTTTCTCTCTCTATTCATGAGCAATAAAATAAGTATATGAAAACATTTTTGTATGAATTTCTGGTATAAGTATTTACTGAGCAAGATGCTCCTGTTTCAATGCTAACTCCTTAACTATTTAAATGTCAAGAAACTATCACTTATATAATTATTTATAAACATTCTTTTTAATACACGTAATAACTTCAGAAATACAGATATATTCACTGACTTACTCATTCTCACAGAATCTAAACTCCTTACAGTGAACTTTTGAATTTTATCAAATGAAATGATGCTTACACTTCAAAAAACATTGCATCATCAAACAAGAGACTTGACTTTAAAAGAATTTCGATGAGGAATTTTGAGTGTCTGTTTGGGCGTCTACATGTCTGCCTGGAAAAACACACAACCTCAAAAATAATTGAAACCGAATAAAAATGTCCTTTGCAGTGGATGTTCTCTAACCTCACAGAGAAATGTACTGTATGGTAAAGAAATGTATAGGTGCAAGCATGGTTGTGTGGTAAGAAACTTGCTTGCCAACCACATGGTTCTGGATTAGAAGTTCAGATTATTCTGTCAAGTGTTATTCATTAACATTGTTCTGAATTAATTATGCATTATCTTGTAGCTAAGAAGACATTTTCATGTTGTGATTGCTTAGACTTAGAAAGACATTGTAGGAAAGGTGTGAGAGGCCAGATCTGGTCAGTTTTAACATGAAACTAGTAGAATATTCAGGTCAGATATGGTTGATTTGAATGCTAAAAATGTGAAACTCAAAGGGGATGTATTATGATGTAAAAGTTTTCTAACCCTAAGGAGCATTTCAAAAGGTTGCACTTGGTTCTAGTCTTGTCATTTTAACTCTTTTGTTACCATGTTTCAGTTGAAATACACACTACTTTTGTTCCAGTTAATTTTTAAAATACTGAAGATTTTAGTAAAATAATTTTGCCATTATTAAAGCAGTGTTTAAGCCATAAATTAACACGATATTTTGATGAAAGGTTTTAATTTAAACCACTTTAAAACAAGGGAAATTTGTATCAAAGAACCAGAGGCAATTGGTATCTCAAGGCTGGTTGGAGACAAAGAGTTAGAAGGATGAGAGATGAGCTGTTCGCTAGTGAGAATGTAAGTTTGTTTAGCTAACACTTCAAGGGGCCCTGGCACCATCTGTTCCTAGAAACTCAGTGAGCAGAGTTAACCACAATTAAGTATATTACCCCAAGTATACAAGTGCACCAGCAGTGGTTTTCAATTCAAGATCTTTGAACTAGTAATCCAATTCATAGCTATTCAGCTATTTCATTTGGACGCTATTCAGATCAATACTTAAATTGTTGAGAGCTTTTAATGCTCCCAACATTAAATATGTTAATGAGAAATAATCATGCATCAAGGGAAAGGAAAATCAATATTAGTCAATAACTAATGTTATTTTAATCATTTTGGAAAGTATGGTAGGCAATTTTGGACATATTTCAGTCTTATTATGATCTCATCAGTGGAGCATAAACTTTGTCATACTTGCCAAAGTAGAGATGGAAGATTCGTTAAATAAATGTATAAATTTGTATATAGTTTGGCACAGAAAATAGAGGATGTGAGATGAGGATATTATGAATCAGAGTGATAACGCTCTAATGTGTTTTCAATATGTATGTGTAGGCGGGAAGCAGACAGGCAGTTTGATAAATACACAAACATGATACAAACACATACACACAAAGGGAGGGATTAGTCAAGACTTGTGGTAGGGGAGAATATGTTTCTTTTTAAATGCCTAACATTAATATTTTGATTAAAACTGTTTAATTAAATATTAAAATTATAATACCTTTGATTTATCATCGCTTAAAATATAAGCGTGAATATTTTTATTGAAAAGGTTCAATTAAACATTAAAATTATATCTTTGATATATTTAATTAAAATATTATCATAAATAATTCTATTATAAAACTCTAATTAAAAATTAAAATTATATTTTTTTCTTTACATTATCAAATTTTAATAGGATTAACAAAATAGAAAGAAAAATGTTCACCAAATGTATTAATCAAAAATCACATTTTAGCCTGTAATTTGATTTTAATATGTCCATACAACCACCCACACACACACACATACCCACACGCAAATAGGTGTAGGCATGGATGTGTGGTTGAGAAGTTTGCTTCCCAACCATGCAGTTTCAAGTTCAGTCCCGCTTTGTGGAACCTTGGGCAAGTATTTTCTAGTATAGCCTCAGGTTGATCAAAACCTTGTGGGTGGATTTGATAGGTGGAAACTGTAAGACACCAATTGTGTGTGGCTGTGGGGTAAGTAGCTTGCTTACCAACCACATGGTTCTGGGTTCAGTCTCACTGCATGACACCTTGGGCATGTGTCTTCTATAGCCTTGAGCCAACCAAAGCCTTGTGAGTAGATTTGGTACACAGAAATTGAAAGAAGCCTGTTACATATATATATATATATATATATATATATATATATACAGGGGTTGGACAAAATAATGGAAACACCTAGCATCATAATTTTGAAATATCTGTAAAACCATCAAAAGCTAGTTTATTTCTATGTCTTTTGATTTATTATTAGTGTTGCTTAATATGTTTTGCTAATAAAATTGCTGTTCCTTTTCAGATATCATCAGAAAAAAGGTAATTAAAAATTCATTAAAATGACAGATCTAATCTTAAAAAAAGTCTTTAAAAAATGTTTCTTAGTAATAAAGGTGTAGAAACAAAAATAAGGGTTTATTCATTTATCTATTTCAATATTTCGACCATACCTCCTAATCATAAATGGTGGAGAGTGAAATTTTATTCTGACAAGCTGCATTGCATAATGTGGTTTTCTCAGTCACTTAATTCTATACAATGCTTCAAATAAATTATATTATATATATATAAAACCAATATATATACATATATATATATATAAAACCATTATATATATATACACACACACATATATATATATATATATATATATATATATATATATATATATATATATATATATATATATGGAGAGAAAAAGAGAGAGATAGAGTTAGCCATTGTGTTACCTGCAGCCTCCATTTTGATGGTGGAGCTTTTTATTGGATTTGTCTATCTGCTTAATAGAGAAATGTGAATTATCATCACATGATATCATGTGAGCTGTGATCACACTACATATGCCTTTCATCTCTTTCCATACGACACCTTTTATCAGTGTATGCTTGTACTATTATTCCGATATGTTGTCAGATGAAACCCAATACTTACTTAGAAAATTGATTCTTCTTTGCCTTCAACTTCTTTTTTTACTTAAAATTCCCATATTTCTAATATACCGTTGTTATCATCATTTGATCATTCATTTGGCCACACTGGTATACATCAGAGAAGCCTAATATAACAACTGCCTGGCTTTCTTGATCATATCGGATCTTCTATGTATGTGTGTGTGTGTTTTAGTCCAGAAATAAAGGAAGAAAAATCAATGCTCATAGACTATGCAGGGGTTTACAAGGCTAGCCATGTCAATAAAGTTTCAAAGCTTGCATGAAGGCTGGAAATTTGGGGGATAGGAATAAATGTTTGGTATATGATTTAAGTGACTATGAGATAGTTAGTATGACAAGAGATAAGCAGGCAAGTCTGTCAAGTAAGCTCAAGTGGCATTGGTATATGGTTCTGCTCATTCCGAAGGGTAGAAAGCACATGGACAGATGTGTAGCTAGGCAGGTTAGGGAGGTAGTCTGCCGTGGGTGATATTTTTATGGGAAGAGCACATTTGGGTCTGTTATGTAAGCCAGTATAGACTTGGGAGCCTGAGGGAAGGGTGAAAAACTCAAGGGCTGTTCTAGGTGGTATGCAACCTTGCTAACCACTGAACAAGGTTAACTAGTTCTGAAAAGCAGAAAGTACATGACTTGCTAGTTCTGAAAAATAAAGCACATGGCTTGCTAGATTTGTAAAGAGGAAATCACGTGGTTTTCTAACTCTGTAAAGCAGAGCACACATGTTTTGCTAGTTCTGTAAAGCAGCAAGGAAATGGTTTGTTAGCTCTGTAAAGCAGAAAGCACATGGCTTGCTAGATCTCTAAAGGAGGAAGGATTATAGCAGGGGCAGAAGAGATAGGGGAAGGATACTGAGTGTTAGTGAGTGAAAGTCTACCAATAATTTTATGCAGCAATGTTTTTGGTGTTGTCTAGAATGTATATAGCAAGCATCTACCATAGATACGTGAGCAGTATTCTTATTGTGGAATACATATTGTACCTTTAAAGTAATGGTGGCTGTTCAATATTGAAATACTGGTTCTGGAGAAAAGACTCAGTTTTAGCCATGTTTGTGGCCAGCATAAGAAACCACCAAAGATTCTGACACATAGTACAGTAATCCCTCGACTATTGCAGGTGTTATGTTCCAAAACCCCCAGCGATAGGTGAAAATCCGCAAAGTAGAAAGAATACTGTATTGTATATATATTTTTTTATTTTAATAATTTGTATATATTTATCATAAATGCAAAACAACACCACACACTCACCTCCCAAGTTTCGTTTTCCATACATCTATGGTACACTATGTATTTTCTTTTAATATATTTTAATTAATGTGTTATACAGTGCAGTCCTGTACTGTATTTTTATTTATTAATTTATTGATTTTTAGGTGTAAAAATGCTTATTTTACCACAGAAATAATTAAAATCTAAAACAAATATTAATCCTATTGACTGCAGAAACCTGTCATATATTGAGGAGTCCATGACATAAATTTACATAAATTAGCCAGAAAAATCTGCGATGTACTGAGAGCATGATAGCTGAAGCACGATATGGTGAGTGCTTACTGTATTTATACTAAATATGTAATGGTTTTGATTTAGTTAAGCAATTTGGGTCAGGATGGAAAAGACTGGCACAATCAAGACATGATTGGAAGTACATTATGACCAGTGGTGTCAAACAACATCCGATGGTCTGGTCAACACAGTGATGTAATAGCTTTAGTTGTAAGTTGATTGTGTGCAGTGGCAATACCATAAGAACGTTATATGATTATGTTACTGCCTATGAATATCTATGTTGCTATTTCTACTCCTTTTCCTGTTTGTCTTTGTTGTCAGGCTCTGTGTATCTTTTATCAACTCATGGCAATTTTGCACACAGCATATAGCAGACATCAATATGTGACCAAAACTATCTCAGATCTTCTCGTCAATTACATTTGACATTACTGGATCTTTGATCCTCGTACCCTCGCTTAACTCTTGCATGCAATCCTTTTTCATAACACAGGAATATTAATTCAAATGTTTGTCGTGATGGGGGGTTTTTTTTTTTTTTTTTCATTTTGCTCTTCAAACCCAATATAAATCCAACCTGGGTTTTCATTTAAACTAAAATTCCAATTTAATTTTTCTTTTAAATAAATAAATAAAAATAAAACTCAAAATTAATAATAAAAAAAAAAAAAAAAAAAAAAAAAAAA
>NC_068983.1:54402371-54407852 GCF_001194135.2 Octopus bimaculoides
TTTTTTCTTAATTGAATTAAAATTTGGGTTTGAATTTTCTTTTCAGCTATCTCTCCCCCCCCCATTACTAAGTTCAGTTTTATGAAAATATTTCAGTTTTATTGAAAGAGAACATTTCAAATCAAAGAAAATTAAAAACAGAAAAAAAAAAAGAACAAACAAAAAACCCCCAACCTTTAATCAAAATTTTAAAAAGTGAAATTTGCATATCCAACAGAACATTATTAAATAATTCCTGACAGAACAGTTTTCTGATTTTATCCCAAGATTATGAAATAGTCTTGAAAATCCTTTAGGAAATTTCCGCAGGTTATTTACAGGAATATGTCAACTTAATCTCACTCATCATGGCTTCTCTTTGCAGGTTTCTTATCAGTCCCTTGCTAAGATTTTTAAAATATCTATATCTAACGCAATCTTAAGATTTATAAATATCCACGTTTCACAGAAGCACTGAGAGATCTAATAAGTTCTTCAAAAACTCATTATAGTCCTTTAATTTTATAAAGAAATCCCCCCCCACTCATTGTGAAGATATTTTCAGTAACATGAAAGCATCAATATTTTATCTTTGGGACACATTTTAATATATGAAAGAGAGAGTATTCTATGTTTAATTATTTGAATCCTTCCTGTAAGAAAGGAGTTGGTTTCTAATAAAGATACAAATCTCTATCATTGAAATTTTGATAACAAAAGCAATGTCATATTTTGAACTTGAGGAAAGTCTTGCATATTTTTACCGTCCCACTTATTGATTGTATTTATAATATGCATAGTAACTGGTCGATGTTTTTGATGAAAACTCCAACATTTCTAGACTGTCATTTAGGCATTTACTCACTAAACCAAGTACACCTATTATTATTGGTATAAATGTGAGTGTATATATATATACATTTGTATGTGCATATATATGTATGCATATATGTTCTATGCTCTAGGCCACAATCTTACAGCCAGGCAACTGAAAGTTTACATAGGAATACGTTGTTGCATGTTAAGCTCAAAGACAACACATTTTCTAAATACTTTTTATAAACTCAGGAAAGGCTGGATACCACAGCTACAAATGTCCATTCCAAGTCATGCACCTCAGTTTTGCCCCAAGGTAGCTGGAATTTTAGAAAGTGAGACATCTTTACAAAGAAAACTTTATAGGTGCAGGAGTGGTTGTGTGGTAAGTAGCTTGCTTACCAACCACATGGTTCTGGGTTCATTCCCACTGCATGGCACCTTGGGCAAATGTCTTCTGCTATAGTCTCGGACCAACCAAAGCCTTGTGAGTGGATTTGGTAGACGGAAACTGAAAGAAGCCTGTCATGTATATGTATATATATATATATATATATATATACATATGTATGTGTGTGTATATGTTTGTGTGTCTGTGTTTGCCCCCACCCCACCCCCACATCACTTGACAACTGATGCTGGTGTGTTTACATCCCTGTAATTTAGCGGTTTAGCAAAAGATACTGATAGAATAAGTACTAGGCTTACAAAGAATGGGTCTTGGGGTTGATTTGCTCAACTAAAGGCAGTGCTCCAGCATGGCTGCAGTCAAATGACTGAAACAAGTAAAAGAGTAAAAGAGTAAAGGGTATGTTACTTTTAGCCTGAATATGTATATTATTTTTTGTTTATTTTTCTTTCTAATTTTGGTCATTTTTATGAAGCTTGACTAGAACTAATTTCGGAATTACTTGGATGCAACAATTCTGAGTACACCAACATTCCATGACCAACTAAAAATTATCAACATGATCTTAAAACAATTTATTTGAAACCTAGTAAATTCACATGATTAAAGACTCCCATCAGTCATGAATGATCATGTGGGTGCACCTAGAAAGTTCTTCTTCCCGGCACAAGTCTGGGAAAGGTTGTTTGTGGGAGACCAGCGGTCACCCATGCCTACTAGTCTTTCCTCTTCATGCCACTGATATTGAGCACTCCACAGACACGTGTACCCTTAACGTAGTTCTCGGGGATATTCAGCATGACATAGTGTGACAAGGCTGACCCTTTGAATTACAGGCACAACAGAAACAGGAAGTAATAGTGAGAGAAAGTTGTGGTGAAAGAGTACAGCAGGATTCGCCACCATCCTCTGTCGGAGCCTTGTGGAGCTTTAGGTGTTTTCGCTCAATAAACACTCACAACGCCCGGTCTAGGAATCGAAACCGTGATCCTATGACCGCGAGTTCGCTGCCCTAACCACTGGGCTATTACACCTCCTCTACAACCAGTACTTTCACCTAAAACAATGTTTTTTTATGTTGGTTGCACTTTTGCAACTGTATTTCTGTTGAAAAACACTGCCTTTGGTTTAATTAATTTTAAAAATAACGAAGGATATATCAAAATAACTTTGTCGTTATTAAGCTGGAGTTTGGAACAAAATTAACATGGAAGTCTGACAGAAGGTTTTAATTTAAAACACATTAACACAGAAAATTTGTGTCATAGGACCAGGGGTGGCCTCAGATGGGTCGGTATCAAAAGGGTTGATTTAATTACACTCTGAAAGCTAAGTAAGGCGTCTTATGTTTACATCTGTCACTTTTCTGGGTTAAGATAAGTTTGCATCCAACTGTTCTATTAATAGCACCGAATAAGCCAGTTCTTCTAATGTTTTGACATTGGGAGACAGCATTAAAAAAAAAAAAAATTCTTAAATGACTGCCTGAAATAATTCTAATTTTGGTAAAAGCCCAGCAATTTGAGGAGAGGGTCTGGTTGATTACATCAATTGTAGTACTACTTAACATACTTTATTTTATCAAACCCCTACAAAAATGAAAGGCAAAGTTGAACTCAGAATGTAAAAAGTTGGAAGAAATGCAGCTAAGCTTTTTGTCAGATATGCTAACAATTCTGCCAGCATGTCACCTTTGATTGCCTGGAGTAATATTTTCCCAAAAGCAGGAAAACTACCAATAACCAATCAATCAATATCTATAGCCTTGGGAAGATATAGATTATAGAATTTAATTAATTGATTATTTGTAGATCAGCAAATAAGCAGTTATTTTGTTGAGTGGCATAAGCCACCACCTAAACCAAACATTTAATGCATCTAGTTAAACCACTTTGATAGTTAAACACCTCTCCACCCACAACCATCAGCATGTAGATCCATCAAGACATTATCACTTTAGAACTGTCGCTATCAAACCCCTTATATTTACTTACCAACAGAATAGAGGCATCTTTTATAACAGTAGACTTGCTGCCATGAATGTCTTGGTTCTAAACCCTGCTTTACATTATAGAGATATGTGATCTCTAAGCTAAAACAATAAAAACCAGTCTAAAATGTTGGATACCAATACAAGGGCTTCCAACTGTAAGAATTATACCAATAATCATAACATAAACACCACCACAGTGCCTGGTTTGTATATGTTTCTGTGGCATGTAAGTGATATGAAAGGCTAAGCTGGTGGAGAAGGAAAAGGGGTAGGCCAAGATGAAAACCTATGGATAGTTGGTGAGGTGAAGGACCACAATTGGTAATGACACTAAGGATGGCAACAGGTGAAGGAGTGGATACAAAGGACCACAACACATGGCAAGATAAAGAACTGCAATATGAGATGAGAACAAGGGACCCCAATAGGGTAAGGGTCAGGACAGTGGACAACAGTGGGTGATGTGAAGGACCACAGAGTGTGGTAAGATACTACAACCAGACCAACCAATGTCAGATTAGAAAAACACATATATGATGATGATGATGAATGTAGGTGTTGCTCCTTGTCCCACTTTGTAATGACTATTTCAAACTTGATTTAACCCTTCTGATGCCAGCCAACCCAAAACTGTTCCTGTCTCTATGATATAAACTACTTGTTTTAAAGTGATCTAAATTAAAAACTTCCATCAAAATTTCATGTTAATCTATGTTCTAAATACCAGCTTCATAACAAAGCTATTTTACACAATTCTTTTTTTTTTAAATTAATTGAAACAAAGTTAGCGTATTTCAATAGAAATTTGGTAACAAATGAGTTAAGTTCATGACTTATCGACTTTCTGGAAACAACAATTTGTCCAAAATGAATAAATAAAGACTAAAGGAAATAAATAAAAATACAGAAAACGAATGTCCCACCACCAGTGGAATGTGGGTGGGGGGTAGGGCTATTCTAGATAATACTTAGAGATTGGATGGTTAATGGCTGGATGGGGTGTGAGAATGCACAGTAAACTGTTTAATGAGTAGGAAAGACTGTTATCAAAAAGATGGCCAAAACCAGCAGGAATTCTTTCATGATCATTAAGTGATCTACTGCTCTTGTTAAGAAGGAAATAGTCACAACTCACACTGTGTTATGAATGTTGGCAACATTTACATTGGTGTGATTTTCTCATTAGTTTTCTCTTTGTTCTCCTATCTAGACAAATCAGAACAGATGTCACAAACAGTTGTAAGATCTTATTTACTATTATTACCACAAGAACAACAGCATTCCTGTAGCATGGTCATAGCCAAGAGGCCAAAATAAGCACAAAAATGCAAAAACACTTTTAACATTATTCCGTTTACCCCCCACCCCTCTCTAATCTTACCTTCTCTTTTTCTCTTTTTTCACACACACACACAAATATATATATACTGCATGCAACCCTCACTTTTATTCTAAACTTTACTAAGTTTCTATAATAGTTTGATATCAATTAATTATAAGACTGTTGTTGCTGCTGTTATTGATCTTGTTGTTGTATTTAAACTCTACATAGAAATCTAATTAATTACACAAATTAAATTAAATTTTCTGAGGACAAATCTAGGAGTGTCTAAAGACTACAAATTCACTTTTTGTTTTTTTGTTGTTTTTGTACATAACAAGGCAGAGAATTAGCAAGAATCACTCAAGTGTAGGACAAGATACCTTGTAGTATTTGTTCTGGCTCTCTATGATATGAGTTCAAATCCCACTGAAGTCAACCTTGCCTTTCATGCATTTAGGATTGATAAAATAGATTACTATTCCAAGGTTGTGGATTGGCAGAACTGTTACAGTGTTAAACAAGATACAATTAAATATTTGTTCTAATTCTTTGCATTCTGTGTTCATAATTGGAGTGGAGAGTATGCTTTTGGGGTAGTTGTTGCTTAATAGATTGTTACTGAGCTTGATCATTTCTTCGTGGTGGGTATCACGACCGCTACTTATATTCATTGCTCGATGTTTTAGGCACTGAGCAATCCCTCTCTTTACACTGTATGGATGGTGGGAATTGAAGTTGAGGTATCAAAATATAAATGAGTGAAACAATGATAGAACCTTTGTATAGTCAATTATCCTGCTAAAACAATCAGCTATATCTCCCTCAAATCATAAATCATACCCTGCCATCTTAAAAAGAGATGGATATATTTAAATACACTGTGGTCCTGAGAGAGAGAGAGAGAGAGAGAGAGAGAGAGAGAGAGAGAGAGAGAGAGAGAGAGAGAGAGAGAGAGAGAGA
>NC_068983.1:54408265-54410449 GCF_001194135.2 Octopus bimaculoides
TTTATAGATAAAATATATATAAAATATATAGTTTTAGGGAAAATAACCAAGTTTCAAGAACTCATCGATGAAAATCCACTATCACATATAGAAAAATTAACAATTAAAAGCACAATAAATGAGTATAATATAAAGCAAAGTAAATATCATAAGATAAATATAATAATATATATATATATACCATTACCAGTTCGTTGCCAGTACTGCTAGACTGGCTCCTGTGCAGGTGGCACATAAAAAAAGCACCATTTCAAGCATGGCTGTTGCCAGTACCTCCTGACTGGCCTTCATGCCGGTGGCACGTAAAAGCACCCACTACGCTCTCTGAGTGGTTGGTGTTAGGAAGGGCATCCAGCTGTAGAAACTCTGCCAAATCAGATTGGAGCCTGGTGTAGCCATCTGGTTCACCAGTCCTCAGTCAAATCATCCAACGCATGCTAGCATGGAAAGCGGACATTAAACAATAATGATGATGATGATGGTGATGATGATATAGTTTTTATTAATATTTAGCAGAAGCAACAGAGTAACCCAAGGTCCAAGAGTTTCATACGCTCACACTTAGCAGTAAAGATACTCATGTTTTGAGTTCTGCTTTACCTGTTTGCATTGCTAAACCAAAACCTTTCCATATAGCAATTTCAGGTAGGACTATCAGATTTTGGGGGCAATGAAGTAATTTGAACTTGCTCAGAAAGTAAAAGAACAAAATGAAATACTGCAAGGTGTTTAGTCCTCCACTCCACTGATTCTACCATTTCTGTAAGATTAGAATTTATTTACCACTCAAGAATACATTGTGATTGCTGTAATACTAAATTACAGATACATGATCAAGAGGGTGAGTAGTCATCCTCTGTAAATCACAGAACCACTCCGCTTCTGTCTCCATGACAGGTTCATGTCAGTAACATACTTGATAAAAAAAAATTTCCTATGCCTAGCAGACCACATAAATCTCATTCTTCTTCCAGTCTATGCAAGCCAAACATTTTTTTCTTTGTTCACATTTCATTGTCATATGGTCTCTTGACAGATGCACTTTGACAGATGCATTGTGCTGCAATGCATTGAGATAGATTATAACATCACTGCACCACATTTCTCTCTCTCTCTCTCTCTTTTCTTTTTTTTTTCTTTTGATAGGCACAAGCATGGCTGTGTGATTAAAAAGTTTGCTTTCTTTATCATATGGTTTCAGGTAGACAGAAACTGAAAGAAGCCAATGTGGTTCAGTCCCACTGTACCTTCTACTATAGCCCCAAGATGATGCCAACCAATACTTTGAGAGTAAATTTGATAGGAGGAAACAGCAGAAACCTCATTATGTATGTGTGTGTGTGTGTGTATGGGGGGGGTGCATGTTCAATGACTGTTGATATTCTTTACTTGTCACCATTTGAGCAAAATGCTGACTAGTTGCATTGCACTTTTGAAAACCTCTGGGATAAAAAAAAAATTAATTGAAGAAAAAAGTAAGCGTTGGTGACAGGAGGAGCATCCAGCCATAAAATCCTACCTCAAATAATTCCTCCCCCATCTGATCCATTCCAGCACAGGAAAGCAAACATTGTATGAATGAGCAAACTAATGAATATGAGACAGACAGACAAACAGACAGACAGATAGAGAGAGAGAGAGAGAGAGGAGGAGAGAGAGAGAGAGGGGAGGAGAGAGAGAGAGAGGAGGAGAGAGATGCACCAGTGACAGGACTGTTTTTTTTTAAATTTAGAATTCAACAGGTCAGATTAAAAAAAAGTGTGGATTATCCAGCGCATATATAAAAAGTGCTGGAGATAATCAGGATTACAAACACATTTAATATTTAGAACCTTTAATGGGTTTCTGAGTGAAATTGTTGTAGAACTGTGATAATAATCAAGTTGAACAAAAAAAAAAAGTGATGAAAATATTGATGCTTTAACAAATAAATGGAAAGTGACTGAAGCAGTTTTAGTCTGATCTTACTTTGTTAAACTCGCTCAATTCATGATGTAATGGCTTTAGCTTCAATACAGTTTCAGATCAACTCCTGTACCAAACAAGGGCAATGTAGATAAAACAAATGATCATCTCAGCTTTATTGCATGTATTTTGTTTGTTAATGAAGTTCTTATTTAATTTGAGTCTAAATTCAAAAATCTCTCTCTCTGTATATGTGTGTGTGTGTATGTGTGTGTGTGT
>NC_068983.1:54411194-54413581 GCF_001194135.2 Octopus bimaculoides
ATATATATATATATATATATATATATATATATATATATATATATATAGCAACATCATTATTTTTATGTTCGCTTTCCATGCTGGCATGGGTTGGACAGGTTGTCAAGGTGTGAGAAATTTATTGGAAGTCTGTTGTATGTATGTATGTATGTATGTAGGTATGTGTGTGTCTATGTATGTATGTCTGTGTGTCTATATGTTTGTTTCTCATCATTTGCCAACTGGTGGTGGTTTGTATGCATTCCTGAAACCTAGGGGTCAGGCACAGATTGACCAATAAAATTAGTAGGAGACTTACAATAAGTGTTGAAGCCAATTTGATTAAATAATCCCATCAAAGCAGTGCCCCAGCATGGCCACAGTACAATGATTAAAAAAATAAAAGCATAAAAGGATTAACTCTAAAGAGAGGAAGTGCCTAGAGCCTTTTCAGGCTAACCATAGCTGGAAAGGAGGGATAACAAGACCAGATTAATCCAGTTTAGATAGAAAACAAAGTTGGTGTGTCATGTTGAAGAGACAAATAAGTAACCAAATAGCTTTGTCACAAGGAATACAGACATTTAATCCTTTCATTGCCAACCTACACAACACCAACCTAGCTTTAATGTTACCAACTTACTCATCAAAACCATCTAAAGTAAAGTGTTTATAATAATAATAAAAAAACCTTAATGTATTACATGAATAACATCGACATTTCTGAAGGTAAACAATATAACTCTAGGCTGTTTGAAAAATAATGTAACAGTAGACAAAAGCGAATAAGGTACAGAAAATAAAAATATATATAACAACTATTTCCAAGAAATTCTTTTATTATTTTTCCGAATAAACTAAAACACTCTTTCTTAGGAAAATATAGTTTGTAGATGAAGGTTTTAATATTTGATAGTTTTTTAACCCAAGGCTCTTGTTAACCTCATGTAATCTTAAATAGGTTTTAGTCAGCAATAATTCAGGGCTTGGCTAACTTAACCCTCTTGATACTAAACCATCTGAAACTGCTCCTGGTTCTATGATATAATCTTGTTTTAAAGTGGTCTAAATTAAATTAAAAACCTTACTCCAAAATTTCACATTAGTTTAAGCTCCAAGCACTAGCTTAATAACAGCAAAGTTCCAAACACTAGTTTAATGATAACAAATATATTTTACCAAATACTTGCTTATTTTCATAGTTAATTGAAGCAAATTCAGTGTATTTCAAAAGAAACATGGTAACAAAATGATTAAATGTAATCATTAACCCTATTAATATCAACCCGTCAGAGATTGCCTCTGTATCTATAATACAAATTTCCTGTTTAAAATTACATAAATTAAAACTTTGCATTGCTAATTTATGTTCCAAAAACCTTTTTTACAATGACAAAGTTATTTCATTAAATTCTTCATTATTTTGAAAACTAAATGAAGCAAAGGCAGCCTATTTCAACAGAAACATGGTAGCATAAGTTGGACGATTTGACTGAGGCCTGGTGGAACCCGAAGGCTACACCAGGCTCCAATCTGATTTGGCAAAGTTTCTACAGCTGGATGCCCTTCCTAACACCAACCACTCCGAGAGTGTAGTAGGTGCTTTTACATGTCACCGGCACGAGGGCCGCTAAAAGATTAAATAATTTAATGAAATATTGAAAAAGTACAGAGAAAGCTGCTAGGAATAGGGAAAACTGTTTGTTCAGTTATGTTTATTTTCACTAAAATTTCATCCACTTTTAAAAATTTATTTTAAGTCTTTTTTTCTTTTTCTTTTGTTTTGTTATAGCTCATTTCATAGAAAATGCTACTGGACCTCTACAAAACAAAAGACAGGAAGAGTTGCATGACTACAAAGTTCACTCATGACCACATTGTTTCAGGTTCAATTCCATTGCATGGCACCTTGAACAAGTGTCTTCTACTATAGCCCTAGTTGGAACAAAGGTAAGTGAATTTGATAGAGAAAAACTGTGTGAAAGCCAGCCCATTTGCCTGCAGGTCATTATTGTGTGCGTGTGTGTGTCTGTCTGTCTGTCTTTAAGTTTGTCCCACATTGACAACCTGTGTTAAAAAAATATACGTGTATATATATATATATATATACACACACACACACACACACACACACACACACACACACACACACACACACATATATATGGTAGGCTTCAGCACTGTCTCTAATTCATTTGCAAGTTATTCAAATCAACCTGATACTACAGTAGCTGGTCTCTTAGAGTTAAATCGAACCTGGAACCACTCGGTAGCAAATCAAACTTATTAATCACACTGCTATACCTGTGCCAAGTTTATCAACAACTTTCTGGCAACTAGCAATGAAAAACTGTGCCACTGCACTTAAATCTATCTTTGCTATGAATAAAAGAAAAAAAAAAAAAAAA
>NC_068983.1:54420688-54424188 GCF_001194135.2 Octopus bimaculoides
GCACAAGAGCCAGTCCAGGCGCCCTGGCAACGATCTCACTTGGCTTGCCGGGTCTTCTCACGCACAGCACATTTCCAAAGGTCTCGGTCAGTAGTCATCGCCTCGGTGAGGCCCAATGTTCGAAGGTCTTGCCTCACCACCTCAGCCCAGGTCTTCTTGGGCCTACCTCTTCCACGGGTTCCCTCAACTGTTAGGGAGTGGCACTTTTTCACGCAGCTATCCTCATTCATTCTCACCACATGTCCAAACCAGCGCAATCGTCTCTCTTGCACACCACTACTGACATATATATATAGATATATATATACACGCACACACACACACACACACAAACATATATATGTATGTGCTTAGACACAAAATTATACATACCTCTCCATGCTCTCTCTATACACATTCACATACATACACACACACACACAAGTATATGTACATGGACATATCTTTTTTTAATCTTTTCTTTTGCTTGTTTCAGTCATGAGACTTCAACCATGCTGGAGCACTGCCTCAAAGAATCTACCCCAGTACTTTTTTTCTGTTCTTTTTAAGTCTAGTACTTCAGTTCCATCATGTGGCAACTTGGGTAAGTGTCTTCTAGTATAGCCTCAGGCTGACCAAAGCATTACGAGTAGATTTGGTAAATGGAAACTGAAAGAAGCCTGACGTGTGTGTGTGTGTGTGTGTGTGTGTGTGTGTGTGTGTGTGTGTGTGTGTGTGTGTGTGTGTGTGTGTGTGTGTGTGTATTAACTGGTGTTGGTGTATTTATGTCTTTGTAACTTAGCAGTTCAGCAAGAGAATCCAATAGAGTAAGTACTAGGCTTTAAAGAAAAAAAAAAATTCTGGGGCTCAATTCTTTTGATTAAATTTCTTCAAGGCAGTGCCCCAGCATGGTCACAGTCTAATAACTGAAACAAGTAAAGAGATTTAAAAAAATAAAAATGCACATATGACACACTTCTGTCAGTTATTTTCTGCCTACCAAATCCACTCACAAGACACTCATCCAAAGCACCACACAATGGGATTGAACCTGAAACCATGTGGTTGGTAGGCAAACTTCTTACTCCACAGTCATGCCTCTGTGCGTGTGTGTGTGTGTGTATGTGTGTGTGCGCGTGCATGCGTGTGTGTGCATGCGTGTATGTATGTGTGTGCAGACAATCTGTTTTGAGATTCCTATGGAAAACCTAAACATGTATTGCATTGCTATGAATTCTATTGCTTGTATCTTCACACTTGATCAAAAGTAGCAGTGGCATCTTCACTTCACCAGATTACTTAGAATGAAACTAAAGTTCAAGAAGCACATTGCTTTGAGATAATGGATAATAAGTTTAAATGGAATCGCAGGTGGCATTAGACCGACTCGAGGCAGAGAACTACAGCAATGTTTTTGAAGTATAGAAGACATGTTAAGAAACACGAAGTACATTCTGAAGACGACTATTTTGATGGGAATGGTGCTTAAATGTAAATAATATGAATTACATTATTTAACAAAACGCTTGTGGGGTTTTATTTGTTTTTGTTTATTATTTAGGTTTGGTCCAGATAGAAGAGGTTCCGGAGAGATGCTGGAGGATACAGCAACCCAAATACATTGTAACTATAGCAACCAGGGTGAGGGCACTGGTTCAATCCATATATATATCAGTGTTTACATAATGAAAATTTCTCATCCCTGAAATTCAAATCAAAAGGTTATATACAGGGTGGCCATAAAGTCACGCACCATTCAGCAATATGTGAAATTGCTAACATTCTCTTTTCTTTATTTCTTTTCACAACTGCTGATATTACTCACAAATCAATCCTCATTGGATGGAGGCAGATAATCAACAAGACGGGGGTAAGGTAATGGTGTGGTGTGGGATTTGGCACAATCAAGTAATTGGACCATTTTATTTTGAGCACTCTGTGACAGGTGATCCGTACCTAGACATGCTTTCCAACAAGATGATGCTTCATGTGCATTCACTTGGAAGAGGAAATCCTGTCTGGTTTCAGCAGGATGGGGCTCCACTCCATTATGCCTTACAGGTTCATGATTTTCTGAATGACCATTTTCCAGGGAGATGGCTCAGGCAACATGGGCCAATTAAATGGGCACCACAGTCACTAGATTTAACTCCCATGAACTTTTTTTTCTGAAGCTACATTATATCCCTTGTGTATTCTGAAAAGATTCATGACCAAGGACATTTTTATTCACAGAATTGTTGAAGCATGTGAACAAGTCAACAGCAACGAAGAGTTATTTGACTGGGTTCATACAGAATTTCAAATTCTGTATGAACACTTGTTTACAGCTACATGGCCATCACTTTGAACATCTGCAATGGATTACCTACTTCAATGCTAATAAAGCATACTCGATATCTTTCATGGTGCATGACTTTGTGGCCACTCTGTATGTCCACTAAACTGGCAAAATGATTAATTCTGCAATGGACTAGCGTCCTATCCAGGGAGGGTAATATATACACCACATAATCAGAATCTGGGAAACTGGCCTTATGAACCTATGGGTTGGAGAGGATCTTTGATCCCTTATATAATATATATAGGGAGAATTCACAAAAAAAAACCCAAAAGACAAAGACAGGTGGTGTAGAAAACAAATAGATGTATTAGTATAATGCTCAGGAAGTGAAAAAGTCTTTAACATTTTGAGCCTACGCTCTTCCACAGAAAGGAACACAAAAAGAAACAATGAGAGAAACACGGAGAGAAAAAAAAGAATGTGTAGTGGCTAGCGATCTATATATACATACATATATCATCAATATCATTGTTTTAATGATTACTTCTCCATGTCTGCATGGATCAGATAGGATTCCTTAAGACAG
The DNA here is from genome assembly GCF_001194135.2 of Octopus bimaculoides. NCBI lineage: Eukaryota > Metazoa > Mollusca > Cephalopoda > Octopoda > Octopodidae > Octopus > Octopus bimaculoides. The sequence goes on from NC_068983.1 coordinate 54,423,538, forward strand.
ATATTCTATAATTAGATGGTCTTCCTGCTACTAACCCTCACTTGTTTCTAACTAAGGTAGTATTTGCCCTTGGCTGGACATGGTTTCACAAAAGATTGGAAATGAACAACACTGCCTGTATGACAATGACACTCGTTTACAACTCTCACATGATGCCAAAACAGAGAAACAGAAACACACACACACACACACAAACACGATTATATAAATATTTTGTGCTTCTGTCAATTTTTATACCTAGTAAACCTACTCACAAACATTAGATCGGCTCAGGGCTATATTTGAAAATACTGGCTAAAAACACATGGATGGAAAACAAAGTTGTTAACCACACAGGCAAGCCTTCCCTATGTATGTATGTATCTATCTATCAATATATATATATATATATATATATATATATATATATATATAACATCAAAATAAGCAACAAGGATATCCAGAGGTAACGTAGTACAATCGATTAATTAAATTGTACGTCTTTGTGCAGCTGAGGATTGCTCTGCATTTAAATTGATGTAATGGTTACATTGTTCAATCAAATGGAGTTGCATGAAACGATTGTACAGCATTACCTCTGGATATCCTTGTTGCTTATTTTGATTCTAATCACCTTATTTTGAAATTGTATGGATAAAAAAAAAAAAAAAA
>NC_068983.1:54426242-54426926 GCF_001194135.2 Octopus bimaculoides
ATATATATATATATATATATATATATATATATATATATATATATATATATATATATATATATATATATACATATATATATATATATACATATATATATATATATATAATGAAACTGTCCTATGTGTCAAAGATTACATTGTGAAATGTGTTCTGCCCTTTGTAATGCACTAAGGTGTGATTTGGAAGCAATATGGCTACTATTTCTACTTGGTTGAGTGACCTATATATTTAAACTATTTTACTGGTTTAAGCCATTGGATTGTAGCCAAGCTAGGGTACCACCTTTGAGGATATAGTCAATCAAATTAACCCCACCATTTTAAAGTCTGGTATTTATTTTAACTCTATTTCTCCAACCACTAAGTTATGGGATTTATAAACAAACAAAGGACACACACACACACATGATGTGTTTATACAGAGCAGTGGGTCAACCATTTTTGATTCCTATTTTGTTCAGATCAACCCTCAGAACCATTAAATATTTAAAAAACTTATATTAAATTTTCATAATCAAATATTATTAGGAACTGTATAAAGCAAATCGTTAAAGTATATATATATATATATATATATATAGGTCACTCAACCAAGTAGAAACAGATGCCATATCTCTTCAAAATCACACCCTTACAAAGGGTAGGACATTTCACAATGTAATCTTTGACACATAGGACAGTTTC
>NC_068983.1:54426936-54429444 GCF_001194135.2 Octopus bimaculoides
CAACAACTGTATATTTTAATTAACATACACACACAAGCATGTATGTATACATATGTGTGTGTATATGTCTATCTATTTATTTATCTATCTATCTATTGTCCATCTGTCTATCTATCTATTTGTCCGGCTGTCTGTCTGTCTATGTCTGTGTGTATAAGACAAGTTGATAAGTTGATTAGGCTGGAATGCTTTTGTTCATAGATGCCCTCTCTCAGTGCTGTCAATAACCAATTTATTGCAGATAAATTTCAATAATATAATCTTACATGGACTCCTAAGGGTCAAATACACCTTGGTTGAGAACCATTGGTGAACAGTTTCCATTTACCAGTCGCTGGGAGGAGCTGAGATTGTAGAAGAAGCCCAAAGAACCATGCACTGTGACTGACCCCAAAGACCTCACGATTATGAAAAGCAAATTTAACTACACGGCTATGTCTGTGTTTATATATATATGTATTATTTTGATATTTTTGGTTTAATTAAAGGAGAAAGGTTAATGAATCCGCCCATTTTACAAGAACTCTAAGAATGGTTGTGGAACCAGGTGAAAAAAAATATCACAACTTTTTAGTTGCTGTAACAGGGAGAAGTAAATCATGTGAAGTTATTTTCCAACCAGACACCTTGTACAATTACTTATAACAGAGTGGAGTTCTCTTAGTGTACCCAAGGCCAAGATGCTGGTGGTGAATAAATCTGGCAAACAATGGATTATATCTACTAGCCACGGGCATCCTCACGATTTCCATCTTCCTCATATTACTCGGAATTATACCTACAACCATGGATAAAGTGCACCCCGTCAGGCGGGCAACCACGTGATTTCCATCAACACAGTTTTACTCAGAAAGCTTGTAATAATCCAAGTCTGTGCAAGAAAACAAAGACACTTGTCCAGGCACAGTAGCGTAGCTAGAGGCAGACGAAGAGGACGGTCTCGCCCCGGACGATGTGGGCGGCACTAATGGGTTACGTGCTTGTATAAGCTTGTATAGGTTTGGGGATCCCGGAAGCAGGGAGGACGGCAAACTCAAGGGTTACTCCGGGTGCCACACACACTCCAGCTACACCACACAGCCCAGGGACTATGTACAGAGTCAAACCATTAAGGCAAGCCCTACGTAGTAGATCGAATTGCTAAAATTAGCAGCTAAATCTCTTTCAAATCAAGTGTTATCATAAAATGAAAACCCACGTGGTCCTCGGTTCCTTTGCAAATAAGAAAAAGATGGAATGGTCACATGCTTTTTATTTTATCTCTGCTCGAACCAACTACAATAACAATGCAACCATGCAGTGGAAACGGCACCAGTATCACATGAATGCAAACCACGCAGCCATGCATGCTGGGAGATGGAAGTGTTCGCATTACTTCTGCGTTTCTTCCCCCACACCATGCACTTCCTGCTGTTTTTTCACAAACCCTTGTCTGCCCTTTACAGAAATATCTGTTACATTTGTAAAAAAAAACATACCTTGATACGTGTGTATGCGTGTGTATATGCATATATGTGCGCGCGCATGAAAACATCCCCTAAGCAGGTCCCTATTTCACTCCTCAATCCAGCCCTTATATAGTACAGATGCATGTGTCTTCCCATGAAGCATCATTGTTCATGATGCCCTATATTTAAAACACACACACACGCACACGAATTAGAGCGATACAGGCTGCCCTCATCTACATGAAACAGAGCATGGGAATACATTTATCATTCCGATAGCTCATCACTGCACTCGCGCCTGTGTATGTCAGTGTTGCGAACATAGAGGAAAGAGGACTCGAGACTGAGGGTAGACCACTTACATAATATACATACATATGAATATATGTATGTGTTTATATATATATATATATATATATATATACACATACACACATGAGGGGGTGGGGTGGAAAAGTTCCTGGCTTTGGGTGAAAGAAAATACAGAAAGATCAGTTAATTAAGATTTTATCCAACATATTCCCCTCTCAGATTCACGCACTCATTGCAGTTGCCCTTCAGTTTTTCTAAGCCCTGTAAAAGATCTCGGAAGGCTGGGCCTCCAGCCAGGCCTTTCGCGGCACTCTTAAAGCCAGAACTTTTCAGTGTGTGTGTATGCTAGTATGTTGAAATCATACTATGCTTTGTTATTGCTTACTGTACACACATATGCACAATATGAGTGTATGTTTATATATATATATATATATATATATATATATGTATGTATGTATATATATATATATATTCACCCTGGCACACATAAAGCAGTGTGTGTGTGTGTGTATTTTATGCGCTACTGTGTGATAGACTCGGTCATCGGCCTCCAGCCAATGGGCGAATATTTTCTATCGATTTCAGACACCGGCGAGGGGAGAATAACAACTTTGATAGTTGCCATGCATCTCCTCTGGAGTTGTTCAAGTGTTTAAATAGGATGGGAAAGAGTCCGGAATATTTAAAAAACAAAAACAACAAAAATTCATCATAAGAAAATATAAATCGACCCCAGTATTTTTTA
>NC_068983.1:54429497-54434296 GCF_001194135.2 Octopus bimaculoides
TGTTTATCGACCCTACAAAGATAAAACGTTGATCCCGGTGAGATTTGAACTCAGAGAGTGGAGAATGACCGTAACTAAGTGATCGTCACTCTACGTTTCTGCCAACTTCCTCGGTTTCACAGAGATTTCCTAGTCTATAGTTCATTGCTTAACAAGAGTTAAAGAGGGCGCCTTTAAGTGGTTGCACGACGAGCTGGAAATAGCGGTCAAATTACCTTCAAATCACATCCTACTGTATTAAAAAAATAAAATAAAGAAAAAGTGGGACAGTCGATAACATACTCCGAGGGTAAGACTGTACTTGAAAAAAAAAAAAAAAAAGGCTGTGTGCCCACAACTAGGGCCATTTTAACAGAATGATAGCCGCTCCCCATCTCCGGCAAAGTAAAGTACGGAGGCCCCCTACATACACAACAACATAAACAAATTAGCATTGAACCCCTAACCCCGTGGACACCCGCGGGCAATTGCTTAAAGTCGGCACTGGTTATTGGTAGAATGAATAATAAATCTCTGGTTATAGGAAAGCCATAATATCGACGGTTCGATCAGAGATGATACGGACCAAACAACTTAATCACTTTTACACATGAAAAGCACTTGTTTGTCATCCTTGTAAATACATTTCAGGTTATTTGACAATTTAATAGAGATTAATTAATTACTTATCATACTTCAGCGGCTTTATCTCACCCAGTGAGATAAAGACGGGTGGGGTAGTGTAATTTCTTGTCTGTATTTCTGCTGGTACACACAAATGACATCTATTGGCGTGTGAAAATGTTTTTGTATAAAACAACTGAAAACATTTAATACTAATTTAATGTGTGTAGATATTTTGTATTGAATAGTATACGTAAGACACCAACTGATCGTGTGTAGTTGTTTTATATATAAAACAACACACATAAAACGAGTGTTTCGGCAGCAAAAAGTAGAGAACAATTCAACGGTGGGAAAGTTGTGAAAAATATAAAAAGAGTATGTGCGAATAACTATACTATGTTGGAATACACACACACATACATGCATGTTTTATGGGTAAGACTTGTGTGTGCAATACATACACACACACACACACACACACACACATATCTATCTATATATATATATAATAATACAAGGAATATATATACATGTATACACACATATATGTATATATATATATATATATATATATACACACATCCACAGATATGCAGAAAGATAGATAGTTAGATAGACAAACAGACTGATATGCTAGTGTATAGAAAAAATATACGGAACTCTTATTAGCAATTGCCTTGTTTTAATACCATAAAGGCTTAACGCGGATTTTCCAAGGTTGTCGATATTGTTTGGGCAATGTTGTATTGGTTTCACATCTTTCTTTGGGCAATTAGCGATGCACGTGAGTGAAATGAAGCAATTACAAACAGATATCGAAACCGGTTCGTTGCAAGTAGTTCGCTCACCGCCGCATCCCCCCCCCATCTGTCACAATGTTGTTGATAGTAGCAGGATTGCTTTACTATACACAAATGTCAATAATTTCTTTCTCCTCGCGTGCACGCACTCACACACATACATATATGGGCACACACACGCAATTATGTACATATATTCACGCTGAGATAGATAGATATAGATAGATAAACAGACAGACAATCAGATAGATAGATAGATAGATATGCATACAGATTACACACACAATCACATAGAAACGTGCACACACAATTACAAGCACATACATGTACACACACTCATACATGCATACCCAATCACACATACATATACAGAGGTATATATGTAGTCACACAAACACATTGAATTACACACAGAGGTACATATGTACGCAGCCACACACACACAAACAGAAGTACGTATGTACACACTCCTTCTCTCTCTCTCTCTCTCTCTCTCTCACACACACACACACATAAGCAGATGTACACACGTACACGTTCACACACACACATTCTGTCATACATACACGTAAACACAAAGCTACGTATGTACACACGCGCGCGGCTAAATCTTGGTTATCAACAAACAATGTAAAGGAAGAAGTGAATCTGGCAAACAGCAAATATGAGAATTTGGAACCACAACACGTAGATACTGTGGTATTGATATTATAATATATGATAATATATAAATATATATATATCTATTGCATTTGTCATTGATCCTGTTTTTGTTGTCGTTGTTGTTAATCTCAACATAGTTTTAATAAGGTTACTTTGATTTATATAATAAAATATTAAAACGATTAACTTACTAGATTGAGCATATCCAGTAACTGTTTTGGACTTTCAACACAACACTGCTCCCCTTTAGGGTCATCTTTCCTTGTAAGCTTGTCCAAAAATCGGTCTTCTTCGATACTGGGACCAAGTCTCAGGTTGTCACATGGAACACATAATTCCTCATTTTCGCGATTTAACATTTTAGAAATTGTTTCTCCGACCTTCGGTGCATGAGAATGGTTCTTAAGTTCATTATTGAAGTTTACGAATAGTACAGCTATAACAATAATTAGTACCACAATGCCAACTAAAACCGAGACGAAAAGTGCACGAACCTTATTATTTAGCACCTTCAGTTCTTCCATAATCGTATCCATTTGTTGCTTATGTTCAACATTCGAAGGTTGCCCCTTCTGAAGAGGGGCAAACTCGGGTAAGTTCGACATCATTTTATTTTTTATATTACACCTCTTTCACGCAACTTTTTCTCTCACTCTTTCAATTATTTTCTTAATTCTTTATTTATTATATCAACCGTGCTGGCGAGTTTCACTGTGTCGACCCTTCGTTTCAGCCTATGAGATCCCAGTTGGTAGCCACCAGGTTGTTTATGCTTAAAAATGTTTTATCTCAAATTTAAAAAATATATATATATGTAATTTTCGATAGTTCCTTGGAACTCATAAACTCGTATTCAACAGATATATTTATCTACATACATGTAAATACATACACACATTCATACAAAACACAAGTATAAACACACAAATCTGCACTTGGAATCGGTGTGCTTTTTCTCCCGCTTAACACGATGGTATCGGTTCCACTCCTATTTATAAACTCCGTGCGGGTTTTGTCAGTTATGACTTAAAATAACCTGTAATTCCTCACGTCAAGAAGGTATTCCCTGCGCTACGGTTGGAGTAGTCAAAATCCAAGTTCGCTTTGCTTAAAGTCCCGAATTTCAGTGAGTTCTAATCGTTGGTTACCTCTGAAAAAAAAAAAAAAAAGAACGACCAATGTTGCTACGCTGCCGTGTGATTTAACTTGCTTACTCTTCAATATTCTTTACAATATCTTCAAACATAGAAAAGACACTTTATCTATATAGTAGTTCTTTACAGAATTGGTTGTGGATTTTCGCATGAAATACTTCTGTAATGGCTGACTATGAAGCGAATTTGGTACCAAGTTCGATTTGAAACAATATGAATGAAAGAAAGTAACAGCTGATATTTCCTTACGCACACACCACAACAAGTGGGATAATAAAATTGCATATAAATGTCGTTCGCCGGTTAAAAAAGACTGCTCTCAACAGATATTTTTAGTTTAAACACAATGAGGCATTTGTAAATAAAAAATATTGATGTTTAAATATATATGTACATATGTATGTGTATATATTATATATAAATGCAATCTAGACAAAGTGAAAATAAGCGAACTCAGATGCACGCTTGCAGTCAACACAACGAAGAAAGTTCGCTCTCGAAGTAGAAGAATATAAATAAATATCAATATTTAACGGCTGCAGAAGCTAAAATCCGTCTGGTCCGATGAGATGTGTGTATAAAAAACATAAGTTAAGCGTCAAAAGAAATGGACAAATGCCGCTGGTTTCCTCGACCTGTGTATACGGAGGGTCATGCTATCTACAGAACAGGCGACCCGCACAGCACGGGAACTACTAAACGAAACCTGACCTTCCTCACATACACAAACTATGACGTCGCATCGTATAGCCAATGGCGTGTCTCAGATGATCAGAGCACTTACATACTTACTTGCAGACATACATTCGTACGCTGGAGTGTGTGCGGAGACTTAATAAAGCACAGATAAAATACCTATAACTTATTACAAGAATACCAAATATATTTGAGCAGAACAGAGAGCAAGGTATCTCGTGGGAGCAATTTCATGTGTGGTGTGATAGTGAAATTATAGAAACAATAATAAAAATAAAAGGGAAAAAGTCTGTAATAAAATTATCTCTGTGTATCTGTCTTACTAGCAAATCGCAATCTCTCTGGAAAAAGCGGTTTTCCGATAATAACAATATAATTAACGATTTTTTTTTTCTTCTCGGCAAATGCATTCAAACTAGTCAGCTCAAATCTACATATAATTACAAAAAAAAAAAAGAAGAAAGAAATTATATATATGGGTCAGATATATGCAATACATGAAAGAGCTTTCCAGTTCTTTCTAAGAAAAAAAAAACTTTTTTTTTGTATTTTTACAGCGATTTTTACTTTTTCTATATTTCTTATATTGTTAAGTTCAATTTCGTGTTTTAAATATATTGCCTAGTTTTTCTGTTTTTGTGATCAGCTTCAAGAAACTTGTTCCCTTTGAAAATATCGTATACATATACACTCAAACACATACATACGCGCATATATGCATACTTGTATGTATGTCTGAAGGCGTATATATACACACACATCTATACACACACACACACATATATAATTATATATTATATATATACATATATATTATATATACATAGACATACATATATGTATGTGTGTGTATCTATGTATATATACATATATATATATA
>NC_068983.1:54434663-54436853 GCF_001194135.2 Octopus bimaculoides
ATATATATATATATATATATAATATGTAATGTATGTAGGTAGGTATGTATATTTATATACAAAATATGCCAACGTGTATGTATACATACATATATATATATAGACATATATATAAACATACAATATATATATAATGTATGTATGAATGTTTATATGTAAAATATGCCTACATGTATGCATATATATATATATATATATATGCGTATGTATAACTGTTTATATATGCCTCGCAAACATGCATATATATAAATACATATGTATATGCATACACGCACGCACACACACACACGTTTACAAAGAGAGAAGCAGATAGATAGATAGATAGATAGATAGATAGATAGATAGATAGATGAGTAATATTTTCATTATTTTCATGCACATAGCTTAGGAGATCATAAGTTGGTATTTCGCCTTATCTTCATAATATTAAGTGAAAAAGAAATAACTTTCTACTTCCTGGATAGGACGCTAGCCTTCTCTCTCTCTCTCTCTCTCTCTCGGGTAATACTTTCCCCAAACCTTGATAGCAACGGCTTAATGACCCAGTCACAGAAACAACGAAAAGACCAGAGCAGATTTACTTCGAGACATATGAATAGTGTCATCTTAATGCATGGGTACACTTGGCAATTATCCGGGGTTTTCATGAAACCAGGGGCCTAATTTTGATCTATGTATGCTGTAGCCTACTACCCGGGTGTAACATGCTGCTAAGACAGCATACAATTGAGTACCTTTTACATTCATTTCTTCGCGCTCTCCATCCATCCAACCATCCATCCATCCATCCATTCGTCTGTCTTTCTGTCTGTCCGGCCAACCATCCATCCGTCCGTCCGTCCGTCCGTCCGTCCGTCCGTCCGTCCGTCCAACCATCAATCCATCTCTCCGTCCATACATGCATGCAAACACCTAAAGCACGCACGGATATTATCTTTTATCTTTTTAATTATCTACTTGTTTCAGTCATTAGACTGCAGCCATGCTGGGGCACCACCTTGAAGAAATTTTAGTCTAATGAATCGACTCGGATACTTTTTTTTTTAAAGTTTGGTCCTTATTCTATTGGTCTTCTTTAACCGAACTGCTAAACACACCAGCACAAGTTGTCAGGCTTGGTGGGGATAAATACAGACACGAAGACACATTCATAGAAATATTATATATATATATATATATATATATATATATATATATACAAAATATTGGGGTTTAGTTCACAGGTGATCTAAACGACTAGGTACGCTAGGTAAGTATTGTAACAGATTACTAGGGTTTCAAGGTTATAGCCAAGACAGTAGTTATGGAGCCATTGCAGATTTTCAATATAGTGGAAATATAATTGTTAAAGAGGACAACAAACGTGAAGGTAAGGCAAACATCTCAAGTCATATACATTATTATTATTAGAAAAAAAAAAATTCAGTCTTACAGCTGTTTCAGGACTTTAACGTACATGGATTTACGCAGGATTGCACCTAAGGACTTGAGGACTTACTTATAAACACTCTACACGATCGGAAAGTTGAACTGAGAACTTTTATGCTTCTTTTCTCTTCATCTCTTTATTCATTTCCTCTTGACCTCTATGTCATCATTTGATTAATCTATACCCTTCTCATTTTCCCTATTTGTCTCCGATGACGGAATATCACATACTTTGGGATATCCCAGAAACAGCTGTAAGACTTTTAATTTTTTTTTCCAATAATAATAATGTATATGACTTGAGATATTTGCCTTGCCTTAACGTTTGTTGTCCTCGTTAACAAATATGTGTGTATGTTTGTGTGTGTGGTTCAAATTTACAGAAAACAAAAGACGAAGACAGGTGTAGGAACAACAAGCAGGTACCATGCTGTTGAGAAGCAAACTTCTTACCAAACAGCTATGTCTGCGCCTAATGCTTATAGAATATTTTTTTTTTAAAGTGCACCACCCTCTTTACTTTTTTACTCTTTTACTTGTTTCAGTCTTTTGACTGTGGCCATGCTGGAGCACCGCCTTTAGTCGAGCAAATCGACCCCAGGACTTATTCCTTTTTAAGCCTAGTACTTATTCTATCGGTATCTTTTGCCGAACCGCTAAGTCACAGGGACTTAAACACACCAGCATCGGTTGTCAAACGATGTTGGGGGAACAAACACACACACACACACACACACACACACACACATATATATATATATA
>NC_068983.1:54437489-54438648 GCF_001194135.2 Octopus bimaculoides
CTTTACTTTTTTACTCTTTTACTTGTTTCAGTCTTTTGACTGTGGCCATGCTGGAGCACCGCCTTTAGTCGAGCAAATCGACCCCAGGACTTATTCCTTTTTAAGCCTAGTACTTATTCTATCGGTCTCTTTTGCCGAACCGCTAAGTTACGGGGACGTAAACACACTACCATCGGTTTCAAGCGATGTTGGGGGGACGAACACAGACACACAAACATACACACACACACACACACACAAACACACGCACATATATATATATATATATATATATGTAGCATTTTGTCCGTCACTACGTTCTGAGTTCAAATTCCGTTGAAGTTGACCTTGCTATTCATCTTTTCAGGGTCGACAAAATAAGTACCAATTGAGCACTGGGGTTGATGTAATTCACTTACCACCCCTCCCCCCAAAAATGCTGACCGTGCGCCCAAATTTAAAACCAATATTGCACGTGCAGAATCATTTTTCGCTTCATTTGTTTCCTTTTTCCTTTCCGTATGTGTGTGTGTGTGTGTGCGTGTTCGGTTGTCCCCCACCACCACTTGACAATCGGTGTTGATGTGTTTACGTCCCTGTAACTTAACAGTTCCACAAAAGAAAGCAACAGAATAAATATCAGGCTTGTAAAATGTATTGGGATTCATTCGTCCCAAACTTGTCAAGGCGGTGCTCCAGCATGGCCATTGTCTAATGAGTGAAACAGATAGATGAAATATAAAAAATATCATTTAGCCATTTGTTATACGCTGTAGATGAATTGTCAGGAAGTACCATATCTTTTGGTACGTTAAATATTTCCAGTACTGTAAAGAGATTTGCAGTGGAGAAGGTTGGCACTCCGTCGCTTACGACGTCGAGGGTTCCAGTTGATCCGATCAACGGAACAGCCTGCTCGTGAAATTAACGTGCAAGTGGCTGAGCACTCCACAGACACGTGTACCCTTAACGTAGTTCTCGGGGATATTCAGCGTGACACAGTGTGACAAGCCTGACCCTTTGAATTACAGGCACAACAGAAACAGGAAGAAAGAGTGAGAGAAAGTTGTGGTGGTAGAGTACAGCAGGGTTCGCCCCCATTCCCTGCCGGAACCTCGTGGAGCTTTAGGTGTTTTCGCTCAATAAACACTCACAACGCCCAGTCTGGGAATCGAAACCG
>NC_068983.1:54438658-54442046 GCF_001194135.2 Octopus bimaculoides
AGCCTGCTCGTGAAATTAACGTGCAAGTGGCTGAGCACTCCACAGACACGTGTACCCTTAACGTAGTTCTCGGGGATATTCAGCGTGACACAGTGTGACAAGCCTGACCCTTTGAATTACAGGCACAACAGAAACAGGAAGAAAGAGTGAGAGAAAGTTGTGGTGGTAGAGTACAGCAGGGTTCGCCCCCATTCCCTGCCGGAACCTCGTGGAGCTTTAGGTGTTTTCGCTCAATAAACACTCACAACGCCCAGTCTGGGAATCGAAACCGCGATTCTATGACCGCGAGTCCGCTGCCCTAACCACTGGGCCATTGCGCCTCCACAGTGGAGAAGGTACCTGTCTACGAATTGAAAAAATCATTGTTTTGCTAAGAAATAAATCATGTTGACTTTGTTCTAACTTAATTCATAACTTTCTCAAAAGTCCTCGAGCTATCAGTGCTTTCAGCTTTGCAACACACATCTTGAAAATAAAGAAAGACATCACTATTCAAAGAGTGAAGTCCGAAATCCGAGGAAACTGGTCAATGTCTGCGCTACCAAGAATAAATCCCAAAAGATAGTTCAATTGCAGTGAGGAATAGAAAGTCTGATGTCTCCGAGCAGTGTTTGTTGCTCTTCGACAGAAGAGTAAAAGAAAGACGACGGAATTGTTTATTGGCTGGTGACACTGTTCTTAGCTTTTCCTTCACTTTTGTACTGCTGTTGTTTGAGATTGGAGTCTCAATGAGATTTCTTGTTGTTGTTGTTTAAAGTGACGAATTGGCAGAGTCGTTAGTGTTGTAGGATAGAATACCACTCGGTATATGTTCTGGTTCTCTAAGCTGAGTTCAAATCCCTGTGAGAGATCAACATTGTATTTCATCATATCAGGCAGCGCTGGATTAAAACCATTAAGCAAAATAAGCTCGTGCTTTGGGGCATCAAGGAAAATGGGGCTCCACAGAAATGGTAAATGGTTTACAGCACTAAAGAAATCATTTGAAACTTGCTAAAATGATATTCGAAGTGGTTTATATGACGGGAAAGATAATTTTGAAGTGTCATAATGAGGATCTGATCGAAGCCTTTGCCATTAAGAGTAGGAGAAAACTTTTCAAATATAAATAAAGTGGAAGAATACAAAAATAAACATTATTTTCCATCTCACTGTCAGTTTTGTTCCATGTTGAAAAATGAAAATTTATTTTATGGTTTATTATTGTTTATATTTTGATTTACATATATATGGAAGCACCAAAATCTTTTAAATGCTTAGGGCTTCTATGGATTTTAATCTGGCTCTGATTTCGGGGTTGATAAAAAAAAATAATCAAAAAGATACTTGTCTATAGTTGCGGACAGGCAGAACTGATAGAACATTTATCGAAATTTCTTGCGGTGTCTGTACCGGCTTTCTGTCTCTATAATAATAATAATAATAATAATAATAATAATAATAATAATGATGATGATAATGGCAACCATTTGGATATTGAAAGCTTGAAGAAATATTTAATAAAGTTGCGAATCTATGAATTAGTAAAACTAATGATTAAAACCCAGACGAACCCACACAGGTTCTTATGCACATGGAATTCACTTCTAACACAAACAGTGAGAAGTTAAAAGATCAGATATGTGAAAGGCCTGATAAATATCATCAAAGTCTGGTTTCTGTTGTTTGTCGGCACAGAACTCTGCAAGCTGCCGCAGAGAGAAATCGGCCACATTAATATTGATGACTATAATAGCAACCAAAGATATAATACTCGTAAAAATTATTTCAAATATATAAGCGCAGGTATAGCTATGTAGTTCAAAATGTTCTCATCGCAATCACGTAGTTTCAGGTTCGGTTTCAGAATATTCTGCAATAACTTTCGGTTGACTTATCCCTTGTGAGAGTGAAATTGGTAAACAGAAACTCTGTGTGAAATCTTTCTCTCTCTCTCTCTCTCTCTCTCTCTTTCTCTCTCTCTCTTTCTCTCTCTCTCTCTCTCTCTCTCACCCTCTCTGTCTCTCTCACTGACTATTTCTCTATCTCCATGCTTCTCTGTTTCTCCTGATAAAGGACTAATGTCCGAAACGTCAAGGCACTTTCGCTTTTTATTTAAGCGCTAGGCTAAATACATTGTCTGTTAAACTTCCTGTGTAGTTTTTTTTTACTGTTCATTGTATTTACATCATATATGTATGTATGTATGTATGTATGTAAACATACGCGCACACATATAGATTAAACGTAGTAAAAATTACGATAAACACAACTTACGTCATTTATTCTCACGTACGTTTCTTCTGCATTTGCTCTATTTATTGTAAATAGTAATACTACCAAGTATAGAAATAACTTAACCACTATTCTGATAGCAGGCTGGACGATAATAATCTGCGTGAGCTCTAAACTTAACAGTAGCAGACGTACGTCTATATGTACACAAAACATACACACACATACATACATACACGTATATACATTTTATATATATATGAGGGGAGGGGCTGAAAAGTTCCTGGCTTTAAGAGTTTCGTGAAATGCCTGGATGGTGGTCTAACCTTCCGAATTTTTTTTTTGCAGGGCTTAGAAAAACTGAAGGACCACGGCAATAAGTGTGTGAATCTGAGAGGGGGATAATTTCGCTAAAATCATAATTAACTGATTCTCCTGTATTTTCTTTTACTCAAAACCAGGAACGTTTCAGCACCTCCTCGTATACATACATACATACATATGTTACTCTGTCCAGATTACAAGTTCAGGTTTATGCCTGTAATTATTGGGGCCCTGGGATATGTAACACACTGTCTAAATACCAATCTTGAGAAATTAAGCTTCTCAAAACAAGAAAGGAGAAAGCTAATTCGAAGACTACAGATCCAATCCATCACTGGAACTGTAAACATCTGTAAAACTTTCCAGAAGTCTATAATTTAAATACATATGAACATGTCTAGATATGCAACTATATACATGAGAATACATACATAAAACATATAAATCTGCACATACGTACATACATACATGCATACATACATACATACATACATACAAACAAACAAAAATACCTAGTTGTTGATGTTGAAATTCCAATGAAGGAGCTTTGGATCTTGGTCAGAAACCGGTTCTTTCTCTATTGGCAAGAAATCTTGAAATAAACTGAATAATTATATACATTGTATTATGTTACATTATCTATATATATAAAAATGAGAATGTGTGTGTGTGTGTGTGTGTGTCTGTCTGTCTGTCTGTCTGTGTGAATCCCTAAAACTCGAGAACTACACAACCAATTTCATTCAAATTTTACAGATGCCTTACTTAGGGTTCCAGTTGTGTTTTAGTCAAAAAACATTTTAACTTCTTGCAGAGTTCGAGCCCACAGCAACATAATATCTCCTCCACT
>NC_068983.1:54442879-54444542 GCF_001194135.2 Octopus bimaculoides
ACTTTCATTGTGATTTCTGCAATGTGGTGCATAAATTGTCAAGTAAATGAGACGCATCTTTGCCTCCACTGATTCACTTGCAAAGTGTTGAGTAAAATTATTTCGTTGCAGACCTCCTTTGGGTCTTTTTATTATCACTACGACACACATAGTCCCCAGTTGGTAACATTGATTTCAAGGCCCTCCTAGATGAGAGACTGGCATTCCACTTAATGGCTACGTTCCATGCTGGCATGGATTGGAGAGTTATTAATCTAGAAATATGGTATCATAGCTACTAACAGTTGAGGGTTGCGTAGTCTAGACGGCGTTTTTAGATTTCATTATTCTCTTTAACCCGGGCAAAGCCGGGTATTTCTGCTAGTGTTATATAAATATACATTTATCTATCTGTATTGTATTTGTATATCTATGTATCTATATTTATTTACATATATTTATGTATGTATCTGTATTTCGATACCTTTGAAAACGGCGTCTGTATACAGTAAGATAGCTGTTCGATGTACAGAGATCTTTATAAACACTAGACTTAAAAATAAGTATCGTTTTCGATATGATCGCCAAAAACCCTTCAGTGTGTTATCCGTCCGTAGCCACAGTCCAATAACTAAAGCATAAAAGATTAAATAGTAATGATTACAGGACAGCTCCTTGGCGCACAACTCTGCAGTTATATGACTTTATCGATAGTGTGTGATCATTATTAATATCTGTTAGAGTTAAGGTTTGGCATCGTTACAGAAACATGCACCCATTCTGATAATTCCGCGCCTTCACCATCGCCATCTCAATGTCGAAATGACGTAATTTGTAGTATTTTGATTACGTGATCGACTTTATTCAATACACTAAAATCAAAGTGAAACAGTATTATCATGTATGTTCTTGTGTGGAGACAGTTCCGACTCTTGGAGAAGTGATGAAGCTGGCTTATCTTTCAAAAGATTGTTTATCCTATAGGAAATGTTGTCAGCTTCGCATTGATGATTTATTGGTTGTTGTTGTTGTTGGTGGTGGTGGTAGTGGTGAGAGTGATGTTGCTGCTGAAGTTGTTGATGTTATTGCAGTTGTTGTTGTTGTTGTTGTCGTTATTGCTGTTGTTGTTCTAGCTGATGTTTTCTTTCATTTTTTTTGTGATGCTACCGTTGTTGCTGCTGCCTCTGTTGTTGTTGCTGTTGTTGTTGTTACTTTTTCTGCTGCTGCTTTTGCTGCTGCTGCTTTTCTCATTCTTCTTATTGCAGTTGTTTTTGTTGTTCATGTATTGTCCTTGCAATTGGTTATGGTGCTGCTCTCGTTGTTGCTACTGCGTTTATTATTATTATTATTATTATTATCATCATCATCATCATTATTATTATTATTATTATTATCATTATTACTATTATCGTTGTTATTATTATCGGTTGTCAAGCGATGGTGAATGGGTGGGGACAAGCACAGATATACAAACACACACACACACACATGACGGACTTGTTTCAGTTTCCGTCTACCAAATCCACTCACAAGGCTTTGGTCGGCCCGAGGCTATAGTAGAAGACACTTGTCCAAAGTGCCATGCAGTGAGACTGAACCCGGAACAATGTCATTAGGAAGCAAGCTTCTTACCACACAACCACTACTGCACCTTCTTACCACACAGCCACTCATATATATATAT
>NC_068983.1:54444934-54450966 GCF_001194135.2 Octopus bimaculoides
GCTGTGTGGTAAGAAGGTGCAGTAGTGGTTGTGTGGTAAGAAGCTTGCTTCCTAATGACATTGTTCCGGGTTCAGTCTCACTGCATGGCACTTTGGACAAGTGTCTTCTACTATATATAGTATCCCCTTCTTTCATTTTACAATGTTTAAATTTCATAAAATATTAAACGGAACTGTCCTTGAAATGTTTGATGGTGCCAAATTTTTCAGATGTTACAAAGAGGGTTTTAAAAATTTAGTCTTAACTATGACCCAATTAAAGATGAAATTCCTTTACAATTCCCTATTAAAATGTCACTCTGGTACTTTCCTATTATCGACAGTCAATTCTATTATTAACTGAACTATTTCCCTCGTGAAACACATGTAATAGCTGATCGACAGACTCTCGGAACACTTTCTCGCGCAGTAAAAAGATACTGTCATCATTGGTTGCTGAGATTTTTTTCATGATTGTGCTGTTATTGTTTGGTGTAAGCTGGCCTGCGTGTTATGCACACATGAACAGACGCGGACATAATTGCATATTTTTATTACAAGATTTATTGTACTGGAGAACAAGTGAATATAAACTTCCAATGACTGCTGATAGAGAAAGTAAGAGATTAAAATCGAGCATAGTAAAGCTGAATAAGACTCGAGTTGTCGAACAGAGTTGGTTTGCAATTACGAAGTAGAATTCCTTTCATTTTTAGCTGGATTCAGCAAAGGAAAACTTGGTGTTACTTGGGAAGAGGCGAGATGTGTGTTCTCCATAGCTCTCACAAATCTCTCACAAATCTTACTTGTGGCGAGAAATGAGAATGTGTGTTCCTAGTGACAGTCTCAAACTTCTGCTCTTATTCTTGACGCGAAACTGCTTAAATATTAAGAAAAGCGGAAGAACTTCAAAGGCATGACATCGCTGCAAGCTGATTGGCTGATAATCAAGACAGACCACATGATTCGAGTGTGATGTGCACGTGTCTCGAATCTTGCAACTGAGGCTTTTAGGTTCAATTCTAGATCGCACTACAAGCTATTAAAGCTCATGGAGAAGGAAAAGAACAAGGAATTGAAACAAAGATCAATAATTTATTTACTAATCCTTTAGTAAATACAAAAAAAAATTGACTAGCGATAATGGGAAAGTACCGTAATTTTTCTCCATAGAGCCTTCCCACAATCTACGATGCTCAAATTCCCTACCGGGTCGAATATAGTGTGCTTCATCCTAAAATTGTTAAGAGATAATTAAACCCTCAAATCGCTTTGGTATATAAGTAATTTTGTTATCAACGGGGTATGTCTATATGCTGTCCTACTCTTCCATGAACCAAATTCATATACAGGGCATTGGGTTGCCTAGGGCTATAGTAGAAAACGCTTGCTAAAGATAGTACCACTAACTGCGACTGAACTGGAAACCATCTTGTTGGAAAGCGAACTTCTTAACCACACAACCGTCTCTGTGCCCACCACATCGATCTATCATGCTGAGAAATGATTCCCAAACGTAATAAAGTGAACATAATAGAATTATATTTTAAAAATGCGAAACTATAAAGTGAAATTTCATGCTTTCTTTATTAAATACTTAATTTTTTGAAGCTTAAATTTAAAAAAAAATACTTACAGGATAAAATATATTAAAACAGAACGGGCAATGTGTTGTGTTCTTGAATAAAACACATCATTTCACGTTGTTCCACTCCGTTCAGCTATAAATAAGCAACTCTGTGACGGGCTGTATAGAAGGAATGTTTTGATCTCGGTCACCTACACGCCATGGAAACCAGGTAAACGGTGTTATGAGTTCCAGGATCGGGACATTAATGTCCAGAGGATGGTGGCGGCGACGGCCGTGGTGGTGGTGGTCGTCGTTGTCGTGGTGGCGGTGGAGATGATGATGGTGATCATGATGATGATGATGATGATGTCAGAAATTCTATCACTTCGAGTGCATGCTTCAAAGCATTTTACGCTAGAACAGTTTCGCACTTCATCATTAGGAAAGACTCTTGAGCATTCCACTTATGATGTTCCTTGACCAGAGATCCGCTAGATTTTGAAACCCGAGGCACAGTGTATTGATTTTAGTTTTCTGAATGTTTCATTTTCCACCAAAACAATTTCGTTATTTATACATTCATTTCAACTTAACAAGTAACGTAGTTGGGGGTGGCGAAGGAGCACGATAGGGTGGTCCGTCTCGGGTGACGCTTTTATAGGGGCGGCACGTGTGGGTCTGCTGTGAAGGGCTGTCCTAAGTGACACACATTCTAGCGAGATCATTGAGCTAAACATTCACAAGGGAGTGCTACGCATGGGAAAAATATGGTTTTTAAAGGAAAATGGAATAGCCAGGACAAGATCAGAGAGAAGTGGAAACTTTAAAATAAATCCTTTTTGCATCATGCACAGAGTCTGAAATTTTGGGGTTGGGGCTAAGTCGGTTATCCCAGTGCTCAACTGCTACATATTTTATCGACCCCGAACGGATGAGAGGTAAAAAGAAGAAGGCCTGAAATTTTGTTGGGGTGGGGTTAGTCGATTAAATCAAACCCAGTACCTAGCTGGTACTTATTTCAACAACCCTGAAAGGATGAATGACAAAGTCGACCTCAGCGGAATTTGAATGCACAATGTAAAGACGAGCAGAATGCAGGTAAACATTTTGTCCTGCGTGCTAACGATTCTGCCATCTCGCCACCTTAACTTTAGAGTAAATAATGGTGAAAATAATGGACAATCTCAGTCAGAGAAGAATTCAGTCAAATTCATAGCCATTGATATTGATGTACGTTCAGATTTTTTAAAAGATAAGTTTATATAAATGATAGAAACTTCACGGATTGTTAACCAGCATACACCGTATCAGAACAATTACCCCCGAGGACAATTACCCGCCATAAGACAATTCCCCTGACGACAACTACCCCTAGGAAAATTATTCCCTCTCCAATATACAAAGAAGTTTTAAATCATCATCTGTTCTCCTTAGGGGTAATTGCCCCGGAGGGAGGGTGTCATTGTCCACGGGGGTATACTCGCGTACACACCTTGTGAAAACTTTGGCGGAGATCTCATTGAAGGACAATACAAAAGAAATGTAGATAAAGTTATCTACAGAAACTCAATAAGGAATTACAAAACTGTTTATAAGATCGGAAAGAATATTTAGTAATCTTTCTACCTATGTATACATAAAATGGCGAACAGCAAAGCGAAATATTACCGAAAGTAAACATGTAGAATGACAAATACAAGAATTTGTTTTTCTTTAAACTTCTTTGAGTTATTTCATTTAACTTTTATTTAACTTTTAAATATAAACAGAATAACCTTCAGATAATTGTTGAATCTTCCATTTATAACTCTCTCAAATAGAAGATATAAAAAATAAAAATCTGTAAACAAGTTATTCAGATAAATTTTTATCCTCTCTTTGTAAAATGTATTTCTATTTTTATATTCGAAAACACATCTAGAATTAAGTAAAAGATATGAAATTACTAATAAAAAAAAATGAATTCCTCTATATGCTATTGCGATTAGTGATGATTTTTGTCTCATTGTTGTTAGCTATGTTATATGTATAAAGATCGAAAGATTACCGAGTATTTTTTTTCTTCTATTAAAAAGGCTGAAACAAGAATTCTAGTTAATGTTGAAGTTAATTCTTGTTCCATTTTGAGGTGCTCGAGCGATGGCATATCTCGTAGGAAAGTTCCCGGAAATGACCGAACATTAGCTGGACATTAATCAATTATAAAACAAAAAGTGGAGAGTAAGAAGTAAATGACTTGATTTTTTACCATTTGCTGAAAGTGTAGTGAGGCTCCTGTTAAGTTTGGAACCATCGTGCTCAGTTCCACAGCCACAAACTATACCGTCATAAAAGCAAGGCCAGTTACGAAAAACTGTTTCCATAAAGGCATTAACTTCAATACGAACGAGGCTCGGTGAATCAGATCGTTTGATATATAACCAAATCAGCTAGAATATTCTCGCCAAACGGTTTAGTCGAACTTTCTAGAACTCCGTTGGTGATATAAAAAACTGGCGAATTGTATCCCAGGCAGGGCTAGCCAGAAGTTCACACGCCGCCTTGTCATTCTACTGCGTGAGAAGGTCTCTCACCCTCTTCTATGTTTTCCTTATAGAACGACACCTGCTGCTATACGGAAATATGTCATACAGTTCCATGATAGGTGTTTTCATTTATTCAACTGGAACAACCTGAGGTGTTACTCGAAGCTATGCCAACCAACTTGTGATAAGGTGTTCTCATTCTTTTCAATTGTTTCGTTCTCAACAACTATGAACTGTTTTTGTATTACTCTGAAAGCGCGTGGCATTTGTATTACTCTGATACTCGACGGCACGTTGTGTCCTTGAGAAAAAACGCTTCATTTCACGTTGCTCCCGCCCACTCAGCTGCCAAAAATGAGGAGTACTCGTAATTCAAAAGGCTAGCCTTGTCACATCCTGCGTCACTCTGAATCTCTTTGAGAACTACGTTAAGGGTAGGCGTGTCTTTGGAATGCTCAGCCACTGGAACGTTAATTTCACAGAACAGGCTGCTCCGGTGATTAGATCAACTGAAACACTCGTCGTCGTAAGAGAGGAATACCAGTTATATAATATAGTAAAACTTTGTACTTGTTCCATTCGATATTTCTTGGATGCCGTCCTATTTATTCAACTGTCGAATTTATGTCAATGCAAATGTTCCTGGTTAATAGAAGTCTATGGGAAATAATAGTATTAGTTTGGCCACTAAGGGCGGTGAGCTGGCAGAATCGTTAGCACGCCGGGCAAAATGCTTAGTGGCATTTCGTCCGTTTTGATGTTCTGAGTTCAAATTCCACCAAGGTAGAATTTTTCTTTCATCCTTTCGGGGTCGATAAAATAAGTACCAGTCGAACACTGATGTCGATGTAATCGAGTTACTCCCTCCATCGAAATTGCTGGACTCGTAACAAAATTTGAGACCAATATTAATGTGGTCTCTGTGAACGCAACACGCAGCCCACTACATGAATAAACTATTTAGCAAACCTAATATTACACTATAAAGGAAATCTGACAGATATCTCTCGCCGCTTCAGCGAACACCAAAACTGCGTATTAACAGTAAGTGGGTGTAAGGAGAAACAAGTGAATAAGAAGCAAAATGTAAAACAACACAAGACAAATGAAAAAAAATTATGTCGTTAGATGTCAAACAGATATCGAATTAGTTAAATGAAGTATGAAACTGTATGAGTCGTGGTATGTATTCAGAGGGTCTTCCTTCAGTTCAAAACCCACCGAAGTCGATCAACTTTGCCTTTCATAACCAACGTCTTGAACAACATCAAAAGCAATAGCAATATATTCTTGTTATACACACACACACACACACACACACACACACACACACACACACACACACACACATTTATTGTAATCCCTTGCCATATCGTGGTTCACTTATCACGGTTTATTATTTAAGTTTACGTCGATTCCTCCGTGGTGTTGTTTTGCATTTATAATAAAATAAATATATAAAAATTATAAAGTTAGTTAAAAAAAAATACAGTGCAGTACTGTTTTTACTTCGTGGATTTTCACCTAACGTAACACCCGCGATAGTCGAGGGGTTACTCTGTGTGTGTGTGTGTGTGTGTGTGTGTGTGTGTGTGTGTGTGTATTATATATATATATAGGCGCAGGAGTGGCCGTGTGGTAAGTAGCTTGCTTACCAACCACATGGTTCCGGGTTCATTCCCACTGCATGGCACCTTGGGCAAGTGTCTTCCACTATAGCCACGGGCCGACCAAAGCCTTGTGAGTGGATTTGGTAGACGGAAACTGAAAGAAGTCCGCCGTATATATGTATATATATATATACCGTGAATTTTTTTAGAGACACTTTCAAATTTATCAGAATATTGAGGCTGAAGATTGGAATAGTGAAATTTCTATTCACTTAACCATGAAACGATTCGTATCCAATTAACTAAAAGCTTGGCTTGTTTACGCTTTTCCCTCCGGTTTTTTGTTCT
>NC_068983.1:54452857-54458149 GCF_001194135.2 Octopus bimaculoides
ATATATATATATATATATATATATATACACGTACACAAATGATGCAGTGGATATATAATTGTTACAGAAGACAATAAACATTAAGGCAAGGCAAACATCTCAAGCGGTATACAATATCATGATTGGAAAAAATTCGAAGTCTTACAGCTGTTTCTGGGATATCCTCGAGTATCCCTATCCCAATTTATCTCTGATGACGGAATATCCCATACTCGACGATATCCCAGAAACAGGTGTAAGACTTTGAATTTTTTCCAATAATAATATTGTATAGGACTTGAGATGTTTCCCTTGCCTTAATGTTTGTTGTCCTCTTAAACAATTATATATATATATATGAGCTTCTTAACCACCCACCCATGCCTCGTATAGATATTGGTTTCAAATTTTGGCACAAGGCCACCCGCATTTATATATTAATTGTTAGAAAACAAGAAGGGATTGTTATGGGTGGAACACTTTTTATTATAGGTCTGACATAAGGCTAAACTACAAACATAAAATTCAATAGAAAGTAAAGTTTCACTTACAAGAGATATACATTTCTGATCGGCTGTTTTAGACACTGACTTGTTTGGTTGGTTTTTATGAAGTTGGACGTTGCTAATGCTTTGTGCATTCTTAAAGCAAGTGATCTGGGCGTGCCTCACCAATAAAAGATAACATTGATATTCCGGAATCGTTTTGAACTTCAGTGTTTGAAAATCATATAAAATAAAGAGGTGGTTTTAGATTAACGCTTATTTAGCTTCTCTGGTACCATTCATATGTTTATTGTATGCAGGGATACTATAAGTACGTGTATTATATGCATACATACAATATATATCATGCAGGCATACATACATACATACATACATACATACATACATACATACATACATACATACATACATACATACAAAGGTGCGTTCGTTCATACATAAATATATCCGGGGTGACAAAAGAAATTTGTATTTATAAATATATACATGCAAATATAAATAAAAACATACGTACAAACACACACATGTATACATACATGAATGTATATATACATACGTACATACGTACATAGATATGTCCATACACCATAACTACTTATATACCAACATATACATTCATACCGATGTACAAACAACATACGTAGTTGCTTTCATATATACATACATATATATTTACATACATACATACATACATACATACAAACATACATAACACACTGCCCAAATACCAATCTTGAGAAATTAAGATACTCAAAACCAGAAAGGAGAAAACTAATTCGAAGACTACAGATCTAATCCATCACTGGAACTGTAAAAATTTACAAAACTTTCCACAAGTTTATCATTTAAATATATATGAGCATGTCTAGATATGTAATTATATGCATGGGAATGCATACATTAGGCAAAACATACAACTCTGCACACACACATACATACATACATACATACATACATACATACATACATACATACATACATACATTCATACATACATACATACGTACGTACGAACAAAAATACCTTGTTGTTGATGTTGAAATTCCAATGAAGGAGCCTTGGATCTAGGTTAGAAACGCGCTCTCTCTCTATTGGCAAGAAATCTTGAAATAAAACTGAAATCTTGTAATAAAAATCTTGAAATAAAACTGAACAATGACCTACCTACCTACCTACCTACCTACCTACCTACCTACTTACATACATACATACAACGAATATACAGACATGCATTGGTGTATCGTAAATATTGGCCGCCCTGTGTGGTTCGCACTCCTCATGGTACGCTACAGCGCACACAAACATATATGTATATAAATCAAAATGGATTCACACGTGCAATATCATCCACACTTGCACATATTAATATGTCTACATGCACGTATACATACACAAATATGTACAGGCAAACATGTGTATATGCGTACGCACATACATACATACATACATACATACATACATACATACATACATACATACATATATACATACATGCATACATACATACACGATAACCCAATAAAAAGGTTTCTGGGACAGAAACCAGCTTTTTTGTGATTGGAATGAAATTTGTATAATAAAACTAAATAATACATACATATGTACTTACGTATGTACCAATCTACCAAGCAAGCTACCTACCTACCTACCTACCTACCTACCTACCTACCTACTTACCTACCTACCTACCTACCTACCTACTTATATGCATTCTTGCATGCATGCATGCATGCATACATAATACATACATACATACATGCATGCATACATACATACATACATACATACATACATACAAGATCAAAAAGGAGAATAACTACGGACGGTTGCTTCGAAACCTCTAGCTTCTATATCCAGATTATAAATTCACATTTATACCAATAATAACTGGTGCACTTGGTTTTGTGAGTAAATGCATAACTGACAATCTCAATTAGCTAAGGATTTCAGAAAAAGAAACCAACCAGCTAATTCGCACACTACAAAATCAATCTGTAAGTGGGACAGTAAAAATATGCAAGACTTTCCTCAAGTTTAAAATGTGGCACAGTCTTTGTTACCTCTATTCCAACGATGAAGCTTTGTATCTTTGTTAGAAACCAGCTCCTACCCCAGAGGAAGAATTTTAATAATCTATAACAGAAGAGAACATACATACCTATATGTAAAGATAAAGTGATCCGAGAATATTATAAAAGACTAGGAAAAATATGGCTGTCGAAATTCTCTCTTCTAATAAGACAAAATCCCACAAATGTTGGAAAGCAGTGCTGATTACAATACTTGGGATATTTCACTAGTCTACAGAGGAAATCTATTCCCTAGACATTATAACCCGCAAGATTCTGATATCACCTGGAAACTTTCACAGAAACAGTGATATCAACAGGCTCTACCAAGTAGAGGTGGAGGAGGTAGAAGCTTGAGATCAGTGCAGACTGTTCTCGAATGTTCTTTCAGACAATATCTGCTAAACAACATCAGAAAAAATAAATACATGAATTTAGTGCTGAAAATCAAAGAGAACACCATTAGCAGTAAGCTCCCCAGGAGGTACTCTCTTCTTGATGATCTCTCATATAATCCTCAAATCAGCCGAACTAACATACTTCAAAAACTGGATGTGAAACGCTCAGCATACCAAAAAAAAAAAAGACTATCCATGGGCATGTTTCGCGAAGTCTTGAAGCATACAGGAATAGCGACGTGAAGTGCCGCCTCTCTTGGATTCGTGGCTGCTACATCACTTTACACTTCGATGGCTACGCATTTGAAATTTAAGAACACGCGATTGCTTCGAAACAGCGAGTAAACAAGAAAGACAATGAAACTATTGGAACCCCAAGATGCAAATGAAACTGTAGGTTATATCATATTTCTGTGAAAGACATCAGACATGTGATTAGCAGCTGCCCAAAAATATCACCAAGGTACTACCTCCCTATGCGACATGAAGTTGTCGCCAAAACAATATACAATGCCATTCGGGGGAAAAAAAGGCTGTCCAAGAATATATATACAAATATCACAGCATGTATATTGTGGAACATTCTCATCAAAACTTCTGTCAAGTGTAAACATAATAGCCCGGGTTTTGTTGTATGGGACAGACAAAAATGTATGTACCGTCGTAGAGATCAGGTGTGTTGCTGATATGAATACCTCTACGAAAATCATAAAGCGGATAAGTACGGACGACTGCAAGCAGGGTTAGCTGTGGTTTTCTGGAATGGAAATCAGCTCCGTAACATGCACGTACCATAATACAATCTGTATGTGGAAGAGTAAAAATAAACTAGACTTTTCTCAAGTTTAAAATGTGACATTGGTTTTGTTACCAGCATTCCAACTACAGTTGGAAACCAGCTCGTTCCTCAGATTTCAAGTAATTACATACATACATACATACATACATAAAACAAAACATACAAATCTGCACATACACATACATACATACATACATACATACATTACATATATACATACATACATACATACATACATACAAAAATACCCTGTTGATGTTGAAATTCTAATGAAGGAGCCTTGGATCTAGGTTAGAAACCGGTTCTTTCTCTATTGGTAAGAAATTTTGAAATAAAACTGAATAGCATTCACAGACACACACACACACGCACACATACATACATACATACATACATACATACAACTACACGGCGTGGACAACTATTCATCGAAGCTTTAGTTTTATGCCTACCACCTCCTGCTACCAAATCACAGTTATCAGTCTTGTTATTCTTTTGATCACGCTCACCAGAGAAGTGCTTTATTCAAAATCCTTTCGACGTTTGTTTCAAATTTGAACTCATTATGCGGGTAATCTATACAAACAGCATGACTGGACACTACATCAACAGCATTGACGACGAACCCAACAAAGGCGGCATTAGAAGAGATAAACCAAATCTTTTTAGTCATAAAAGGAGATGAAATTATAAAATATATTTAACTTCTAGTTCTGAATTCAATACAGACTTGTATAACAGCTACAAAACGGCAATACACACACACACACACACACACACACACACACACACACACACACACACACACACACACACACACACACACACACACACACACACACACACACACACAGAGGTACAGATAACCGTTTTGCTGGACAATCCATGGTCACGTAATAATTCTTCAACAAGTCTATAACCTACTAATTTAATTATACATCTCGCATGCATTTTAAGTACCAAAAAGAGGTAAGTGCGCGCGTGCGGACGATTAACATATATCGGTGTTTATGTTTGACGCTACCATTGACACTCTAAGTTCTCTTACCTGTGGTGGTCATGGCTAAGGGCAACTTTAAGCTATTTTGCTTTAAGTTATCCTTAGCCATGCACAAGCAGAGGATCTCTCAAAATCTGACTATCACCACTAACAAGCGCAGTTTAATTATTGTAAGTAAATACAATGTACACACAACGCCCGTCACCACCTGTAGTCGAGAATTGAACTAGACTGGTGGCCATTGTAATTTCCAGTTCTCCCTTGTAATTTATCTGAAGTAAATGAGGTTCCCGACCATCAGTAGCTGGAAAATCGGTGGTGTACTTGTATGTGTATATATATACATATATTATTAATTTTTCTATATGTGATAGTGGATTTTCATCGATGAGTTCTTGAAACTTGGTTATTTTCCCTAAAACTATATATTTTATATATATTTTATCTATAAAGCTCAATTTAATTTTAATTTTTTATAAATTGATTTTAATTGAGTTTTTACCTGTAATTTTGGATTTTGTCCCTAATATTATTATTATTA
>NC_068983.1:54458935-54464634 GCF_001194135.2 Octopus bimaculoides
ATATATATATATATATATATATATATATATATATATATATATATAAGCCTTGTGTTGATTATATGAATGGAGTGGAAAAATATTGGGTTAAAGTTCACTGTGACCAGAATTTTCACAGTAAACAACTATCAAATAAACAAAATAAAAAGGATTGAAAGGTGATAATACTAAAAAATAACAATACTCGAACTATATACTGCATCAAATAGAGCACAACACGCTTATATTAACTATGACACCACGTGAGATATCAGTCACTAAACCAGTTCGCAATAGTGTGTTAAATGCGACAGGAGTGAAGAATATGTCTTGCAACCAGCTCGCACATGCAAGTGCTACCAGTCGAGAACTCCGCATACCAGAAGCCAGCAAGTGTATGGGGTCATCAGGAGAGAATGCGCGCCGTTTCGAGGCCTACCTCTCGACGGCATCAATGCGCACCGGCCCCCCTCACTGATATGAGGCCCCGCTTGCTAGATCAACTTGTTATTAAAACAAAGCTCAATATTTCTCTAGCCATCGCTCATCGTCTCTTTTTATACAAATCCAGTGGCTAGCCTTCTCCACTGTATTTTGGATATCGGTCATGGTGGTATTTACCTTACGATGAGTTAGGCCTAACAATAACAGCAGTCGTCTCACACTGTGTCCTAGATAGTTGAAAGGCATTCTCTAGACTTTCCTAAAATTACGGCTGCGAGATAGACTTTATTACAATATCATAAGAGATCCACAGAGCTCATGTTGACGATGATATAAATATATTAATGTTTACAAGAAAGTAATGAATCATTATTTGTGGTAAATACACACTTGTTTATATTTCCTTATATTTTCCTGTTACGCAGAATCTTGAAGATATGAAGGGAGTCAACACACGCAGACTAATCCATACAATTTATTTGAAAACTGGTGAAAAAGATCGTTGACCCAAGGAAGATCGTCAACTATATGTTGATACTTATCGAATGTAAACGAAGAAATAGCTGCAAGTTTCACCAACAAAAATTGAAAAATAATATAGAAAGAGAAGGAAAATATAAAAGAACTCTTGAATATAGATTAATCACTTCCAGACAGAATTAAAAGTTGACAGTGAGAAATTCTATTGCCAGATGAATGTAGCCAAAAGAAAAATACTTAACAAGATTTCGTTTTCTTCAGAGAGAGAGATAAGTGGACAGTAGCCAAATAATAATAATAATAATAATAATAATAATAACGATAATAATAATAATAATAATAATCACAGAAACTATTTCTCAAGAGAATAGGGATTCATTCTGGTTAAATATTGGAACGAGGGAAAGATATAGCATGGCTAAGAGAAATTAGAAAGAAGCATTGTTTTTTGATTGCATAAGAAGAATACAGTATTAATTGGAATATGTTTGAGAGTTTAACAGAAAAGTTTAGAAAGGGAAAGAACCACGAAGTGATTGGTTGTTGGCTTATGGCACAAAATAAAATTGACTTTTTTTTATCGGTGATTGCGTACCTATCTCTACAAACTAGTCCTAAGTGGTGATACCAATATACCAAACTGACTGGCACTAGCTAATAATATACCAAACAAAACATACCAATTCCAGTCTGGTGGAAACAATTCTCATAGTGAAGAGCTACCAAATGAATTGCAACCGAGAATCTAATGTTCTAATAGCAACGTGAACTACGAACTTTCTAAGCGACGGAAAAAAAATTATGAAGGAAAGCAAATCAACTTAATAAGGCGTGACATTAAGAAAAACCAAGGATCAGTATTGGGAACACTCCTGTTTAAAAACTTTGTAAACATAGACGCAGGTGCGGCTGTGTGGTAAGAAGCTTGTTTCCGGGTTCAGTTCCTTGGACAAGTATCTTCTACTATTGCCTCGAGCCGACTTAAGCTTTGTGAGTGGATTTGGTAGACAAAACTAAAAGAGACCCGTCGTATATATATATATATGTGTGTGTGTGTGTGTGTGTGTGTGTGTGTGTGTTTGTGTGTGTGTGTGTGTGTGTCCCACCATCGCTTGACAACTTATGTTGGTGTGTTTACATCCCTGTAACTTAGCGGTTCGACAAAAGATCGATATAATAAGTACTAGGCTTACAAAGAATAAGTCCTGAGGTCGATTTGTTCGACTAAAGGCGGTGCTCCAGCATGACCGCAGTCAAATGATTGAAACAAGTAAAGGAATTTTAAAAAAGAATATATTAAAGACTTGTCACATATGTATATAATTTGAAGATGATATCAAGATTTTCGTCATCATATGTAAAGAGGAAGATACTACGAAACGGCAAAAATATCTCCGGAAAATGGTAAACTGGAATAAAATATGGCTGTTACCTTACATTCGGAGAAATGAAAACAGTTTCATATAGGAAAAGAGATAGAATGAAAAGTGACTTGAACTGTGCCCAATTGTATTTCTGAAGGCGAATGAAATAAATTTGATAATAATCGATAAAAAAGAAAACTTTGATATCTCTAGAGAAGTCGAGCACTCGTTCCTCAAAATTATGGATGAAATTCACAAAAAGCCAGAGCTGTTATGTTAGAAATATATAAAATGATAAATAGACATTGTGAAGAGTATTTACCTAACTCTATCCTCCTTTGTAATGATAACATAGATCGAGAAGACACGGCAAAAACTATACTTGAGATCCCAAATATTAATAAGAGGAAGGAGATATTTAGCTTAAGAACAGTATTAATTTTGAATAAATTAATAGGAGTGATTAATAGGAGTGGTAACACCTGAAGACATTGAAATATTTTAATAAATCAGACAACGACTGACATTAATTAGAAATAAATATGTTAATTTTAAAGCGGATGCAGTTTGGTACAGACTTTAATCAAAACCATAATGGAAGTCCTTTGGCAACTTGGTTTTATCATATGTCACCGTCCTGAATTTAAATACAGTAATTGCATTGTCTCTGTCAAGATAGAATATTGTGAGAATATATTTCAAAGAAACAGTCTGTTTATGTCGGCAGTAAGCCCTTTATCTTATCTTTCTTTTATCGTTTATTTATTACATGTTTCTGACATTGGACTGCGGTCATGCTGGGGCACCGCTTTCAAGGATTTTAGTCGAACAAATTGACCGCAGTATGTTTTTTTTAAAAGTCTGTTATATTTTCTGTCGGTCTCTTTTACCTAACCGCTAAGTAACAGAGACGTAAATAAACCAACTCCGAGCGTCAAGGGGTGTGCGCAAACACAGACATAAAGACGCACACACATACACACATAGAAAGTGGCTTCCACACAGTTTCTGTCTACCAAATTCACTCGCAAGATATTGTTAAGCTCGGAGCTATAGTAGGAAACATTTACCCAAGGTGCCGCACAATGGGCCTGAACCCGAAACCACGTGGCTGCAAAGCGATCTTCTTAACTACACAGCCGTGCCTGCTGTTGAAGACATCTGAAGGGGTGTATAATTGTTTCCCGTTAACCTGCTATATAACATTCAGTGGACAATTTGAAGGAATATGCCAAAAATTAAGAACGATATAAAGAAGAACGTTTCCTTGGTTACGGCATTTGGACTTTTGCCAAGATGAATGTTTCTGTCTGATTGAAAAAGAAGGAAAAACAACCAACCAGTCAATCAATGACCAGACTATCTCTTCGATATTCGATGAGGAACGATACAAGAAAATAAGGAGATTCAGCGTATGACGAGGCTGGCCCTTTGAGCTAAAAGTACAATTCATTTTTGCCAGCTGAGTGGACAGGAGCAACGTGAAATAAAGTTTCTTGCTCAAGGATACAACGTGCCGCCAGGAATCGAACTCACGATCATATGATCGTGAACCGAATACCCCTAACCACTAAGCTACACACCTTCACTCTTATGATAGGATCAATAGCATAAGCAATAAGCAGTTATCCGAAATTGCCATCAAGGTTCTACGGACCTATGAAGCACGGCGTAGCCAGAGTGTTCCGTCCAGGGCAGCCCTTCACTTTGCTGCACTTGGTCCCTTACTCCCTACACTGTTCCTTCCCCAGTATTCTTTCGATACAATGAAAAAAACAATATCATGGTGTGGAGAAGGGGAAACACACACACACACACACACTCACGCGCGCGCACGCACACACACACACACGTTAAGGGGCTTTCACACATAGTTTCTGTCTACCAAATTCACTCGCAAAGCATTAGTCGGTCCGGGGTTACAGTTGAAGACAGTTGCCCAAGGTGTGAAATGAGATTGAACCCAAAGCCATGGGGTTGCGAAGCGAGCTCCTTAACTACACAGCTATGACTGCTGTTGAAGAAATTTGATGAGTGTACAATTATTTCACATTAATCTGTGGTAAACTGATCCCATTGCTGTACCCCTGGCTACGCTACTGATGAATCATGACATATGCCAACACTCTTTGCAGTGCAATTCGTTGAACAAATAGTCCTAAAAATCGATACCTGATTTATAGTCATATAGAAGGCTCATTTACCATTAATATAAAAGAATAGTAGCAGAATATTCCTGTCGAACCTCTGTAAAATATAAGCACAGCAGACAGATATAAAGATCTGGGACAGAGAAAAGAAACTGAGCGCATTAGTAGGAATCAGTTATCTCAATAAAAAGAAAGAATTCATGGTGAATTAATGAGAAATCTTCAGATACTACACCAAGTCTATAACTTCAAATTAATACTTGTGATTATGCAGTAATTGGTTATGTAAATAACTGCCTCCTCAGAACTAATCTTCAGATGCTGGGTTTCACAAAACCAGAAACGACACGGCTAATTAGATAAGTACAATTACAAGTCATTAACGGAAGTGTAAAATGTAGAACATTGCACGAGTTTAGCATGTAGGGTGTTTAGCATGTATAGTGTGTATAAATACACAGATATAGACATCCGAATATGTGTATGTTTACATGTGTGTGTGTGTGAGTGTGTACGTGTTGTGAGTGTGTGCGTGTTGTGAGTGTGTATGTTTCTATGTATGTAATGTGTGCATCTCTACACATACACATGTTAAACGGATTCACGCATTCATGACATGCATGCGGCAGATGTACATATACAGACGTACGTATGTGTACGTCGATACATACACACACACGCACACGAACACGTGTATATACATCATACATATATACATACATACATACACACATACATACATGCATACATACTTGCGTAAATAACTACGCAGCTGATGTTACCTAATTTCCAATGAAGAAGTCTTGTTTCTGTGTTGGAGACTGGTTCCGTCTCTATCAGAGTGAGATTTGAAAAGGAAAACCAAGAGAACACACACACACACACACGTACGCACGCGCTCACATACATATGGTTCATTCATAAGTTAAGATAACGTAACTCAGTAATCTATGAACAAACTCGTTTTCTTTTTCCTGTTTGTACCCTGATCTTTCTTACTCTGACGGGCAGTGAATGGAAACCGAGACTATAACACACAAGCTCCCTTGGTATTTTCTCCTCTGATGTATAAGAATGCACATAAAGGTCTAAATAATGGTTATATGTCATCCAATTTAAATTTAAATCGCACTGACTGGCTATGTGGTAAGTAGCTTGCTTACCAACCACATGGTTCTGGGTTCAGTCCCACTGCGTGGCACCTCGAGCCGACCAAAGCCTTGTGAGTGGATTTGGTAGACAGAAATTGAAAGAAGCCCGTCGTGTATATATATGTATATAT
>NC_068983.1:54464724-54468603 GCF_001194135.2 Octopus bimaculoides
TATATATATATATATATATATATATATATATATATATATATATGTGTGTGTGTGTGTGTGTGTGTGTATATGTTTGTGTGTCTGTGTTTGTCCCCCCCCCAACATCGCTTGACAACCGATGTTGGTGTGTTTACGTCCCCGTAACTTAGTGGTTCGGCATAAGAGACCGATAGAATAAGTACTAGGCTTCCAAAGAATAAGTCCTGGGGCCAATTTGTTCGACAAAAGGTGGTGCTCCAGCATGGCCGCAGCCAAATGACTGAAACAAGTAAAAGAGTAAAAGAGCAAAAGAGTATATAGTAGATTCTCCCATCGGCTTCGATGGACGTGGATCTAACTGCTAATACTAACGCTGTTAAAATATCCAAGGAAATCATTTGTTTTCATGGTGAAAACTTGTGTAAAACCAACCACACATTTTGGAAATTCTAATTGCAGAAAGTTCGTGCAAACGTTTACTCTTTTCTTTACACACACAAACTCAATCCTAAGGTGAAGGAACACTTGGAACGTGTTTTGCCATAGATATCAGTCAAACCAAGACTTGTGAATGAAACTGAGGAAACTGTATGGAAGCCTGTCGAATGAACAGCGTTTGTAAATCAAAGGACTTGGTCTCTCATCCAATCTCACACTAACATTTCCTACAGTAAATTTGTGCAATGCAAAGCGATGGCGTAGATAGCCAAGTCGGACCTCCAAGGAATATACGTGAAAATATTACATTACAGCTAATACAAACCTCACTGAATACTGAAAACTGTTTTCCCTGACGTGTGCTGGCACACATATTTCGAATGGTGCAAATCCTTTATAATAAAAACTGTATCTTCTATAATTTGGTGTTTATCTTTTTAAATAGTGATACCCTTGCTCTTTCAATTATATGGTAAATAGTTTACAATAAATGGGAAATTGCAAATAGTACCCCCTTCCATTATCTCCCTATTAAATAATAAATAGTTTACCTCTAGTTAATACTACGGCTGACAATCTTTCTAATCGGTACTGCTATTTAACCACTTATCGTATTTGACAGCTTACAAGAAGCCTACATTAAAAGAAAAAGAATATCCTAGGAAATTATCTTGTTTCTTATGAACACAAGGCAAGGGTTTGGATCCCTGTTAAGTAGTGGTTCAAGCACTATACAACCCCTTAAAATGAACCGCAGACAACTCTTTCCCAAGAATTATCGAGTTTTTAAGGTCATAATAATCTTATGTGCTTAAAGAAAATTAAGTAACAGAACTTGACCATGTACGTAAACAAACTGACAGTTGGCTTTTTACCGTAGTTTTACATCCTGCGCCAGTTTCACTGCGTTTTATTAGAAACCATTGCTCATTAAAATAAGAAATCTTCATAAAACTTTAACTTATTGTGTGTGTGTTTACAAATAATATAACTTTTGATAAAACGGACTTCCTTTATAAATTGGTTTAACCTGCAAGTAGTACAATGTTTGCTTCATTGAACGACACAAACTATCTTATTGTTGTTAGTTGAATTCATTCGAGTTCAAAGCTTTCAGATTATTATTTCCATCTATCCATTTTCTCTCTCTACTATTCTAAAGGAAGTCTTAGGGGGTAGGGTTGGGTAGAGTCCGTAGGCAGCTTTTCTATAATGTCCTATCAGAAGCAACTACTATTATACTTTCCGGTTGGGTTCCCAAGTGCGACCAACTGAGACTATGAACATCATTCAACCACTACGTTCTTGTCTACCCTAGACCTCCTGCCAGTTGGCTTGGCTTGAAGAATCCGTCTTGTGATTCTTTGCTGCGACATTCTAATCACATGTTCATACTACTGGAGCTATGGCCTCTCAATGCAAACAAGCAGCAGCTCAACCTGGAGAGACTCCTTGATCACCGAGCTAGGCACCCGGTTGAATAATGTTACTCCAGAGATAGTTCGGAGGAACCCCGTTCTGACTGCTTGTATTTGCGATTGTACTCCTGAGAATAGGCACGAAAACCGAATTGAAGACGGCAAGTTAGGATTTTTTCACTAACCTCTGTCCTCTGGGGATCTAATGCTAAAGTTGGCAGATCCCTGGGTCAACACCTGTAATTTCAGCATTCAATTCAGCCATCCGCCTCCTATCACTCGAGACATCTAACTCTTTAGCATTCAGATTTATTTTCACAAATGTAATGCTTTCTTATTCACATTTTAACAAATCAACCATATATCATCAAGTAGCTTTAAGATTTCAAATATGTGATTGTCTGTTTATAGAATGGCATTGCAGAGTAGATGTGAGAGGCCAGATCTAGCCAATCTGAACATAAAGCAGGAAGGATATTTGGGTTGGATATGGTGACTTAAAATACTCTGGAGTTAAACTTCTCCACTTGTCTCGGTGATGTTCCGCTAACATAGAGGGTGCACGGAGAAGACTTTTTGCGAGGATTAATATCTTAGTCTTCGCAACACAGTCACAGAGAAGATATGCTCACGCAATTGTTGCTTATGAGTTACAAGTAATAACACTTCGTGGGATTTGAACTGAATGTTTCAATTTCCGAGTGTGCAAAAAATGTAGGACAGCAGCAATAAAAGTGATGATTTCCAGAAAAAGGATAAAACGAAAAATTTTACAATAATTTTCTTCGAGAAGCCAGCCCCAGTCAATAATTATACATTTGGCGAAATCGATTGAATATTTACTTTTGTTTATTACACTTCCAGTGTTCCATATACTATCGGCAAAAACGAATTGCTTAGTAGAATGCAAACAAGAGGAAAAACTAAATGAAATAAAGGTATTTTTGTAATATAATAAGCGAAGCATTTAGTAATATAATATATCATTAACTAATAACTTATTTATACAGTGTTAAATCAGATTTAAACAATTTTGTATTTTATATTTTATATCAGTTATTTTACCTATAAATTAGATTACAGATTTCATCTGTAATTAGAGTAATTCTGAGACGAAATTTCGTTGAGTTTGAAACGCTATTTTAATACATCAATCAATTAAAATTGTTATGGATGTTTTATGAGTCTGGTATATATTCATGGCTATTTTAGAATTTAACTGAAACATATACAGGGTATCCGGGTTAAATTTGACGATTTATTACGCCTCCTTTTCTTTTTCCTTTCCCCAACTATTTTTTTTTCAGGAACAGCTTCATGAATTGGTAAACAATCAACGGCATTGGGGAGCATAAAGATTAAGCTTGTAGTTGAGAAAAAGTTAGCTGTTGCGGAGGAGTGGAAGCCGTCTAAATATTGGAAAAGAGTTACCTGTATCATGAAGATTCACACCGTGTATCAACATGCCAACTTAAAGACTGCTGTTCAATCTTCTGTGAACACTGTAAAGGCTGTAAGAAATGACATGGACAGTTGCAACGGATGGTTTGAAGCCTGGCCTGCAGGAAGGAACACAGCAGGCGTACTGACTGCGTCCGTACATTGGAATTCATCCCCGATTCCTTGAACAATCCGAATACATCAGTTTTTAAAATAACGCGATAATGAGGAAAGCTACGAATGTTCGGCGAAAGCAAAAGTCGGATCTTTTTTAAAACGGGGGCCACATTTTTCATTAACGAAACACTTTGAAACTTGGAACACTGGTAGAATGTGTCATATAAAACATCTTTTTCTCTTAGTCTTCTTAAAAAAAAGAAATCCATAAGTTATTCCATGTGAAAGTTGTCGTATTTCTGTAATTTCAACCAATCACTGACGTCCATTCAGCCGATATACATTAAGTGCCGACTACATAAACAAACGATTCTGAAACAATTAACCCTAACCCTAACCCTAACCGTAGGGTTAGGGCTAGGGTTAGGGTTAGGGTTAAAGCAAATTTAAAATGAAAAAAGCAAATAAAACGAAGGTATGGAGATTA
>NC_068983.1:54468710-54469523 GCF_001194135.2 Octopus bimaculoides
AGTGATTGGTTGAAATTATCGAAATAAGACAATTTTTTACATGAAATAAATTCGAATACAAAAATTTTTTTCTGTTCTATAACACAAAATAGATAAGTATACGAAGTTTGAAAGTCTTTCCGTATCAAAAACACTACGTAAAACATTAATGAAAAATGTGGCCCCCGTTTTAAAATAGATCCCGAAAGTCTTTGTTTTTAAACAAATTTTTCAAAGATCCTGCTAAATCCACATACGCAGGAGTGGCTGTGTGGTGGGTGGCTTGCTTGCCAACCACATGGTTCTGGGTTCAGTCCCACAGCGTGGCATCTTGGGCAAGTGTCTTCTACTATAGCCTCGGGCTGACAAAGCTTTGTGAGTGGATTTGGTAGACGGAAACTGAAAAAAACCCGTCGTATATATGTATATGTACATATGTATATGTATATATGTGTGTGTTTGTGTGTTTCTGTGTCTGTGTTTGCCCCCCAACATCGCGTGAAAATTGATGCTGGTGTGTTTGCGTCTCCGTAACTTGGCGGTTCGTCAAAAGAGATCGATAGAATAAGTACTAGGCTTACAAAGAATAAATCCTGGGGTCGATTTGCTCGACTAAAGGCGGTGCTCCAGCATGGCCGCAGTCAAATGACTGAAACAAGTAAAAGAGTAAAAGAGTAAAATACGTCTAACAAACCGTCACACGTGGTACACGATACTTAAAGTCAAGACAGTTTCTCGTTGATCGAATAACTAGAACAATCGCCGTGGAAATCGGTGCCAAGTCATTTTACTTTCTTCACCTTGGGTATTTCGTTCAACATCCTTAAACAACAC
>NC_068983.1:54470530-54471088 GCF_001194135.2 Octopus bimaculoides
TCTCTATCTCTTCTCTCCTTCACCCCTCTCTCTCTCTCTCCTCTCCTCTCCTCTCTTTTCTCTCCCCCCACTTCCTCTCTCTATCTCTTCTCTCCTTCACCCCTCTCTCTATCTCTCCTCTCTCTCCTTACTCTCCCCCACGTACGCACGCACCCTTTCCCTTTATCTCTCACTCCCTCCCGATTCCTCCATCTATCTCTCTCCCTCTTACCCTCCCTCAATCTCTCTTTTTTCCACCCTCCCTCTATCTCTCACCCTCCCCTCGCTCCTATCTATCTATCTATCTATCTATCTATCTATCTATCTATCTATCTATCTATCTATCTATCTATCTATCTATCTATTGCTGTGTTTATATCTTTACATGCATGGGAAGTTACTTCAGTTTCACAGAGATTAAGAAACACTCAAACACACGTATATCCGTACATATGTATATGTCCATGCATACATACATGCATACATACATACATACAAGGATATATATACACACACATACATACATGGATATATATAGACATACATACATACAGACAGGGATATATATATATATATATA
>NC_068983.1:54471522-54472246 GCF_001194135.2 Octopus bimaculoides
GTGTATGGCACCTGTTGAAACTGATTCAGTTTCAGAAGTATCATGCACGAAACGTTCGGTTCTCAAGCCGCTTTTGTAACTGTTTGCCGATTAAAAATAACACACACACACACACACACACACACACACACACAGGCATGAGCTGTCTGTCTGTCTATCTATCTGTCTGTCTGTCTGTCTGTCTGTCCGTCTATCTATCTATCTATCTATCTATCTATCTATCTATCTATCTATCTATCTATCTATCTAGGCGCAAGCGTGGCTGTATGGTAAGAAGTTTTCTTCTCAACCCCATGGTTCCTGTTTCAGTCCCATTCCACAGCACCTTGAAAAATATTTTCTATTATCGTTTCGGACCGACCAAAGCCTTGTGAGTGGACTTGGTAAACGGAAACTGAAAGAAGCTCGTCGTATATCAATATCTATCTATCTATCTATCTATCTATCTATCTATCTATCTATCTATCTATCTATCTATCTATCTATCTCCGGCTCTACGTAGACAGCGGTGAACAGGTGTGGTCACCGTTTGTGCGGCGCGCTTTCCCGCAGCTCGTCTCCATGACCGAACTGCAGTCATGGATCAAGAAGAGGCCGAGGAAGGGCGAATGGCACCGCGAGTGTCGCGCTGCTCTTCGGCAACTCCAACAACCCGGGTCAACCTTGAGCGACTGCATCACAACTAACGCATTCTATAGTGGATTAGTGGAGGGAAGGTACGACG
>NC_068983.1:54473094-54475105 GCF_001194135.2 Octopus bimaculoides
TGTATTTGTCCCATCTTCGTTGAGCCCTGTGTGGCTAATAAAAGAAATGTATCTATCTATCTATCTATCTATATATTCTTTTACTTGTTTCAGTCTTTTGACTGTGGCCATGCTGGAGCACCGCCTTTAGTCGAGCAAATCGACCCCAGGACATATTCTTTAGAAGCCTAGTACTTATTCTATCGATCTCTTTTGCCGAACCGCTAAGTTAATATAATATATAACATATATATATATATGTATATATGTTTGTGTGTCTGTGCTTGTCCCCCCACCATCGCTTGACAACCGATGTTGGTGTGTTAACGTCTCCGTAACTTAGCGGTTCGGCAAAAAAAACGACAGAATAAGTATTAGGCTTACAAAGAATAAGCCCTGGGGTCGATTCGTTCTACTAAAGGCGGTGCTCCATCATGGCCACAGTCAAATGACTGAAACAAGTAAAAGAATAAAAGAATATCTATGTATGAGTATCTTTGTGACCAAGTTTGTCCCCCAACACCACCTGACAACCGGTGTTGGTGCGCTTATGTCCCTGAAAAAGGAACCAGTACTAAGATCAATTCATTCGACTGGAATTATTCAAGGCGTTGCCCCAGCATGGCCGCAGTCTATTGATTGAACAAGTCAGAGATAAAAGATAAAGACATCATATGTTTGTTTTTAGTCGAATTTTATATAAAAGAAATTCAAGTTAAACTGAATAATTATCGAATACTTTTTCTAAGTAGATTACATATTCAT
Organism: Octopus bimaculoides; assembly: GCF_001194135.2. Lineage (NCBI taxonomy): Eukaryota > Metazoa > Mollusca > Cephalopoda > Octopoda > Octopodidae > Octopus > Octopus bimaculoides. The sequence continues at coordinate 54,473,839 of NC_068983.1, forward strand.
TAAACTTTTACAAGAAAAAGGTTGACAGTGAATTCGAAGTCTCGGCTTCGACAGTGATTTACTTGAATTCTATTTCGCTTCCTATTGTAATTAAGTTGTTTTGGGAAGTAGGCGGAACTATGTGAAATGATAATTAGGTATGGCGTAGCTATGACACATACACGCACCTATGTACGTGCGCGCGAAATATAATCAATTATACAATTATACATAATTATCTTTCATCTCGGATCGTTTTAAAATTCTCTCCAACCACCAGAAGTTTTTCCAAATTTTCACCAGATTTTTCTAAAATTTTTCAGTCATGTTGTCTTGTTTGCTGAAGACGAAAGTTACATTAAAATAGCAACCAAATCTTTAAACTACGCCATAACATCTAAAAGAAACACACACACACACATAGAGGACGAGACATTGTGCTAAAGCACCGTTTATTTCCTCGCTTGAGGTAGGCTCAAGTATTTTGCACTTGTTGTGTGTTATTAATGACCCTGTTAATTAAAATGAATCTCTGTTGTTTTCTTTATCGAATTCGCAACCCTCAAAACACTTACTGGGCACCTCAGATCGATTATTAAATGTACTTTTTTCTTTTCGTATGATAAAAATTATAAACAAGATTTAAAAGTAAAAAAGTGGCAGTGGTGATGGCGGCGGCGGTGGGGGAGGGGAGAAAGAATTTGGTTACCAATGTTATTGCATCAAGCGTAGTGGGATGACGACGACAACGACGACAGTGATGATGATGATGATGATGATGATGATGATGATGATGATGATGATGATGATGATGATGATGATGATGATGATGATGATGATGATGATGATGATGATGATGATGATGATGATGATGATGATGATGATGATGATGATGATGATGATGATGATGACGACGATGATGATGATGATCATGGTGATGATCATGGTATTGTACATGATGACGATTCTCCATTTTCTGCTTAATTTAAATTTAATTCTTAATAAACTCTTGTTTATTTTTGTTATTGCCTGTACCCCGGGAGCATAATATGCATGCATACGTATGCCCAGGGTCTACGTAGGTAATATATACCGGTAGTAAAATGGATATTCTTATCCCGTAGACGGTCATTTCAATCGCTAACTCTACTTACTTCTATATATATATATATATAAAATAATAATAAATGTGCCCTTTTAAAGCCTAGCCAGGTTCATGGGTCCGGTTTCCCGGTTTAAATAGCGTATGTGTTCCCCAGCTGGACGGGACGCCAGTCCATCGCAGCGT
>NC_068983.1:54475205-54476542 GCF_001194135.2 Octopus bimaculoides
ATCTTCGTTGAGCCCTATGTGGCTAATAAAAGAAATGTATCTATCTATCTGATTTAGCAGGAAGTCATTCCAGCCTACAGTTAGAAGATGCAGAAACATATCCAGTGTCTGCTCTCTTTTCAAGATGAAGGAGATGTAATTCAACTTTAGCATTTAATCTGACCATATCCAGCCCAAACATTCTACCTGTTTTATGTTCAAACTGACCAGATCTGGCCTCTCCCACCTATACTACAATGTCATTCTAAAATTAATAATCCCAACATTGAAATTTCAAAGCTAAATGATAATGCATGATTAATTAAAAACAAAATGAATAAATAAGTATAACATTTTACAGCTAATCTCAATGCTAAAGGGTTACAGTAAACACGGTCTTTGTTTTGTTATAGTCAGCAAATCGAGAGACTTATTCTCTGGAGAATTTTTCATTGCCTTACATCGCAAAGTTAAATAATTCGTTCTTCTAAAGAGCGACTATAATGAAACCTTTTGCGAGTTATTTGTGAGCTTGCAGTTCTGGGTTCAATTCCTCTGGTGGTGAAGGACGGAAACTTCCCCCTTATAGCTACAGAAATTGACAAAACCATAGGAGCAGGGGATGATAAAGGTTTGTAACCGGACTGGTCTAACAGGGCTGAGTCATTATAACTACATGGTTTTCTCCAGAGGTTAATGCCCGATCTCAATTACTCTTGATAAATGGTTGGAGTTAAAGAGAAACAGACTGATTAGGGAGTTAGAGTTCCCAGAAGGTTGCTGTTCTTGGAGTGATTGCATAAAGCAGCTAGTTTTGAACTTTTGTCGGAGTTTGACAACTGGCGTTGATAGGAAGTTTGTAAGTCTAAGATGAGAAATAGAGAGGAATTTCATCACATTTTTTATTATATTTTTTATATATTTTGATATTCATGTTTTTCCTATCTAGTCCCATCTTTTTGAAGGACGACAATACATCTCTGCGAAATGGAATCCATTATTTGATTTTCCGATAATAATTGAAATAAGATAAGAAAAGAAGATGAAATACTTCAAGATAAGAAAATATTTATTTTTCCTGAATCGATTTCTTCCTTTGGCGCAAGGCCAATTTGTCTAAGGGCGGGACGGAAGAAGGTTGTCTGCGTGTGTGGAAGTGGTGGAGGTGGTAGAGGGAGTGATGTTGGGAAATAGTCTTCCGCATCGACACGCTATCAGTATATTACCGGTAGTTTATTTTTTATCGATCTGGAAGAGGAAGGAAAAAGCTAAGATGACTCCGACGAAATTTAAGATTGGAACTGAGACAGAGAAAGAGAGGGAGAGAGAGAGAGAGAGAGAGAGAGAGAGAGAGAGAG
>NC_068983.1:54477083-54479615 GCF_001194135.2 Octopus bimaculoides
ATATACATACATGCATGCATGCATACATACATACATACATACATATACATATATATATATATATGCACAAGAGATAAAAAGAGATACACAGAGAGTTACACAGAAAGAGATACAGATGGGGAGAGAGAGAGAGGGGGGGGTGAACTGAATAATACAATAATGCATCTTATTCGCCATTCTATTGCCTCAGATGTCTTCATGGCGTGTGTATTTTCCAAAAGTAAAAATATAAATCACAAATTGATCACGAAACACATAAATCAAACAAAAGATTACTATCAGAAAGCAAGAGTGCTATCGCAAAAAGACCAAAGTAAAACCATTTCCACACTAAATCCGGATCGTGATTCATATATATTGTAAATGTAAATGTAAATATTTGTTGTAAAATTTCAAGAGGCTTTTTTCTTTTCTTGTAGACAGGTATACCTAACTCTCGTTTCATTGCGTGAAGCAGACGAACAGTAAATTTCCCACTGGATATAACTCCGTCCTATTACAGTTAATATTTCCAGACAGGGGTCTGTTATCTTCTTCATTTTAGTGAATTGAGGCATTGGAATAAACCGTTCTGCACACAGACAGCTTCAGTATACCCGTAGTGAATCATGCCTTTTATGGCTACGCATCTATGATTCACTAGTTAAATCAACATATATTTGGGATGTCAAGTCTTTAAACTGGATCATCATCATCACCATCATCATCATCATCATCATCATCATCATCATCATCATCATCATTATTATCATTACCATTATTATTATTATTATTATTATTATTAAATGATAATAATAATAATGATAACAAGAATTACAACAACAACAACAGCAGCAGCAGCAGCAGCAGCAACAACAACAACAACAACAACAACAACAACAACAACAATAATAATGATAATAATAATAGTCAAGACGTAGAACGCGATTCGATTGTAAGTGATATTTTATTGGTTGAACGATATTTCAACAGTAAAGTTGTCTTTGCCGAGTTCAAAATAAGAAGTGATAAAAATTCAAATTCATAGAAATTTAAATGTAAAGTATGAACGAGAGCAACCAGCATCCACACGTTGATGGAATGACATCAATAGTCTTTAAGTTTCAATTTTATAACAGGTGAAAAAGAAAACGAGACAGAAAAAAGAAGACAGAAAAAAAAAGACAGAAAAAAGAAGAAAGAAAAAAGAGAACAAGAAAAATATTTAATCAGACAGTTTTGTATAAATTTGATGATATTCTCCTGTCATTTTATTCATTCCTCCAGGGCGTGATGTTAATAACCCGGAAACATATTTTTCCACATACATTCTGAGAAGTGAAAGTGAAGTAGGTTCAGAATATTTTCTGAGAATATGCACTTTCAAGTCTTTCTCAAAATTGCATCCTGTTATAAAATTGAAACGTAAAGACTTATGATGTCATTCCATCAACGCGTGGACACTGGTTGTTCTCGTTTATACTTTACATTTAAATTTCTATAATTTTAAATTTTTATCGCTTCTTATTTTGAACTTGACAAAGACAGATTTACTGTTGAAATATCGTTCAACCAATAAAATATCAATTACAATCGAATCGCGCTCTTCGTCTTGCCTGTTTACCTTCGTGAAGAGTTACATCAATCTTTTTAAAAATATAATAATAATAATAATAATAATAATAATAATAATAATAATAATAATAATAATAATAACAATAATAATAATAATGAATAAAGTGAGCTGGCAGAATCATTAGCGCGCTGGAGTAAATGTTTCGCAGTATTTCGCCCGTCGCTACGTTTAGAGTTCAAATTCCGCCGTGGTCGACTCTGCCTTTCATCCTTTCGGGGTCGATAAAATAAGTGCTAGTTGAACACTACGGTCGATGTAATCGAATCATTCCCTTCCCCCAAAATTGCTGTCCTTGTGGAAAAATTTGAGACCATTGTTATTATCATTATTATTACTACTATTATTATTATTATTATTACTATTATTATTATTATTATTATTATTATTATTATTGAATGAGAGAGCAGTGCATGCCATCAAAGTGATACCGGGGTAAAATATACGAAGCCCAGTATACCCATCATGACTACCCGTCTGATAAGGGTACACTACGCACATACATCACAACCACATGTGCGCGACATGGTGATCTCGTATCAAGATAAACAGCGCTTGATCTTGCAGGTGGGCCCCAATTAGAATTTTCTTCAGGTCGAGTAGCCCATCCCACTCAAAAGAACCCTGAATAAGGGTTGCTTGAGTTGTTGAACGAAACACCCATGTTTCCAAAGGTGAATTATCCAAACCCCAAAGAATTCCTCTCAACACATGGCTATGATGCTCCTCCACTACTTCTGCTCATGATTAGAGATGCACATATCGTCAGCCACCAAGGGACATGCTTAACTGGTTAAGGTCAAACAACTGACAAGCAAATCTGTGGTATTGAGCAGAATATTTGCTGTAGCCCATCTTTTATTCCAAGACAAAACAATGTACATGATAACACTTCCGATCAGTTAAGATCAGAAACTATG
>NC_068983.1:54480278-54481294 GCF_001194135.2 Octopus bimaculoides
AAAACTACTGAATAATAATAATAATAATAATAATAATAATAATAATAATAATAATAATAATAATAATAATAATAATAATAATAATAATTAATAAGACGAGGTGGCAGAATCGTTAGCATGCCGGGAAAAATGCTTAGCGTTATATCGTCCGTCTTTACGTTCTAATTTCAAATTCCGCCGAGGTCGACTTTGCTTTCATTCTTTCGGTATCAATAAATTAAGTACACGGTTGAACACTGGTGACGATGCCATCGACTTATTCCTCCACCCACTCCGTAATTGCTAGCTTTGTGTCAAATTTGTAACCAATATTATTTAATATTCTATGTAGTACAAATGAAATGACTTATGTGCAAGGAGTCTTTTAATGGCGATCAACCTACCGGCAGCTGCTTTTTGTGCTGCTTGTAATTATGTCAAATCGTAAGTTGAAATATTGTTATCAAAAGGAAGTGGGTGATACTTAAAACAATTTGAGAAGCACTGACTTCGTTCGGATACTTCGTTTGAAACATGCTGTTGAATTCATCTGTAGATAATCTGGGGGTTTCGTATTCTGTTTGCTCAGCCAGCTACGAGAGTGTGACTAGCCATGTCAATAGAGTACCAGACAATAAACCATGATGTTAACGTTTCGTGTTCTCTCAATTATTGCCACTTTAAAAGTAAATGGCTTAAATAATCACATTTAAAAGTCCTAAGATTGTTTTAAATTTTGGCACAAGGCCAGCAACTTAGGAGAAGGATAAGTCGATTATATCGACCCAGTGTTCAACTGGTACTTACTTTAGCGACCCCGGAAGGTTGAAAGGCAAAGTCGACCTCGGCGGAAATTGAACTCAAAACGTAAAGTCGAGCGAAATACCATTAAGCATTTCGCCCGGCATGCTAGCGTTTCTTATTTCTTTATTGCCCACAAGGGGCTAAACATAGAGGGGACAAACAAGAACAGACAAAGGGATTAAGTCGATTACATCAACCCCAGTGCGTAACTGGTACATAATTTATCGACCCCG
>NC_068983.1:54481808-54483123 GCF_001194135.2 Octopus bimaculoides
GGTGCATGTGTGCTTGTCAAGGCGCATGGTCCTGTGGTTTGAGCGTTGTGCTCACAATCATGAAGTAGTGAGTTCGATTCCCAGACCGGGTTGTGTGTTGTGTTCTTGAGCAAGACATTTTATTTCATGTCGCTTCATTTCACGCTGCTGTAGAAATAAGTTGCAACGTCACTGGCGCTAAGCTGTATCGGCCTTTGCCTTTTCCTTGGATAACATCTGTGGCGTGGAGAGGGGAGGCTGGGCGATTGCTGGTCTTCGATAAGCAACCTTGCACTGACTTGTGTCTCGGAGGGTTACCTACTAGGTGCAATCCCATAGTCATTCATGACTGAAATTAGTCTTTTCCCTTTACCCTGCGTGTGTGTTTGTATGTGTCTTTGTGGCTGTGTTTGTCCTGCATCACACCGCTTGGCAATGTATGTTAGTTTTTTTACGTCCCCATAAGCTTAGCGGTTCGGCAAAAAGCGTCGGTAGAATAAATGTGAAACTTAAAATATGTACTGGAAACGATTTGTTTGACTAACCTTTCAAGGTGGTATTATTCAAGTATGACTCAGTCCATTGACCGTAGCAAGTACAAATAAGAAATGATTTAACGACTGATAAAAGACTGATGTTGGTTAAGCCCCTTCCACACAACTGAGCAGCGTTCGGCGATACGTTAGCGTCATCCACTCCGTGAACATTCGGAGTGTATACACGGCGGAAGTTACGATCGGAACGGATAGCTAGTCGGCGGTCGGCAGTGGCGGATGTCACCTCATCATTCATGCGACACATGTGAATACTTGCAGGACAGTTAAAGCGAGGAGCAGAGTGTTGTGTACTACATAATATGCGGCAGCAAACCCAACCATAATCTGGTGATTTCGCCCTCCAACGGCCAAGAACACCTCGCCGGTTTGTTCACCAACTTTGTCTGAAAACAAGCTTTCAACATGAGATCACCGAACACTGCCCAGTTATGTGAACTGAGCTTTGGTAAGTATAAAAATGATTTTCCCTAGAATTACATTTTGAAGATCAAGGTACGTCTTTCACGATACAGTGTCTACCTCTTCGCAAAACACGATGTATATCAAGCGAGAATTGATTTTCGAGGACCTAGTGGCCTAATATTTTTGCTGCAGAAGCGTATAGATTGAGATCTGTGTTTGTTTTAGCATCATAATCCACGGCTAAGTAATCGAGTTTGTAATTTATTTGTAATTTTCGCTCTAAGCTGCATTTAAGTTAAGCTGCAACACCAACATATTATTAAGTTGTCGGAATTTTCATTCCTACACACACACACACACACACACACACACACACA
>NC_068983.1:54483319-54485801 GCF_001194135.2 Octopus bimaculoides
GTGTGTGTGTGTGTGTGTGTGTGTGTGTGTGTGTGTGTGTGTGTGTGTGTGTGTGTGAATGCATATATGTATGCTCTTGTTATCAATATCATCCGCGGTCGTAAAAGTGAAATTCCACGTGGTGTAAGATATGTTTTATAATCCGGACTGAATAGCGCTAAGTTGGTAAGTAAAAGGTGTTTCTTTTATTTATAGCAGAAGAAATTAATCCGTTACAGAGATTCACGCTGAAGAAATCGGCGTAATTGTTGAAAAAATAAAAACGTTTTAAAAAAAGCATTTCTAAACGAACCTCTACACCAGAACGTCTGATGTTGACAGCACCATGCCTGCACGTTTGTGTGTGTGTGTGTGTGTGTGTGTGTGTGTGCAAATATGAGCTGTGTGGTTCTGATAGTTCACTTCACAACCAGTTCCGGGTTCAATTTCACTGCGCGGTATCTTGCGCAAGCACATTCTGCTATATATTTTCGGAGTGGCCAATTTTTTGCAGGAGGAATGTGGTAGACAGAAACTGTACAGAAGCCCTCCATAATGTAAAACCTCTATACAGATTACTCCATAACACGTGTGTTTGAAAATCTGTAAACAACGAAAGTGCTTTATACAAAGCAAATATTTCCTTCCAAAATATACGTGACTTTTTTTTAAAGATTTGTCTATAGAATTGATAATTTTTGAAATCTTGGCTGCAACTCGATTTCGAGCAGTGCCATCGCTTGATTGATCTCTTTGACATGAGCAGTGCAGATATGGTTTCTCAGTCCTCCTAGGGCCCTACACACTTTTACATGGATATGACGATTGCAGCAGGTGTTCAGAGAGTTCACCACCCATTCTGATACATGCAATATTTCATTGAGTGCTTTGCCTTTCTCGGCAACGACCAGCCATAGTACGCAACACTTGAGAGGTGATATATTAAAATTCAAGCGATGCCTATGCCCGAAGCCTTTTAATGTGATAAAAGGCCTTGCAGAGGGCCAATGCCACTCTCTAAACAACGCACGTATTTATCCACAGGAAGAAATAGCCTGTATCATAGGAAGCAAATGAAGTCGTAGGTGTTATATCAGAGATTTCTTTTCCTTTGAGAGACGTCTAAGCAAAGACTAAGGTCTCTCACTCCCAACTGTTGGAGGCCGCTGACTCTACTGAATTCGTCCAACCTTTGATAGATTTTGCTTTTCATCCTACAGAGTGCCTAATGAAAGCCACCCTCCTTACCAAGGAGGCTTGGTAGTGTTTCCAGTTTAGTCGCCGACGGCTTGACCATGCAACAGGTTGTACTGGGTTACATGTTACTAGTAGCACTAAGAGTGACCTCACACACACAAGCACACGCACACACACACGCACACACACATACATACATACATACAAACATACATACATACATACATGCATGCATATATATAGACACACACAAATGCACACACACACACACACACACACACACACGCAGATACTTATGTATGCATCTATCTATCTATCTATCTATCTATCTATCTATCTATTTTCGTGTTTCTCTTAATCTCGTGTCTCTTTATGTCCAGTAACTTAACGGTTCGACAACTAGAAATGGTAGACTCACGTAAGTGCAGTGGTCGATATGATTGTCTAAATCTTTAAAATCTGGACCTCATCTTGATCGCAGCCTAAAGACTGACATCAAAGTGAGAAAGAGAAAAGAAAATAAGAAAATGGAGGAAAGAAGCAGACGCGCTCGCGTGTGTTTTGAACGTATGAATAGATTTTCTCTACACGGTAGATAACAAAGTATTCATTGCAGGTAACCTCAGACAACTGTCTCTCTTTTCTCTCGCGGACGATGGCGGCACAGAGAGTAATACAGTACTTATTTATTCATTAATTCATTTAATAGCTTTTATTCTAGCTTCGCTACGAGTGATATTAATCTTTCGTTGAAAGATAGTGACAACGAAAAGGAACCTCATTATTTGCATGACCTGTCTTTAATCAAAACCACTATAGAATATATGTCAAGCGTTATTTCTATTTGCCATCAAAATGATCTAACTGGCGAAGGCTTCAACTAAACAGTATACTGAAATTAGCAAGAAATATAATATTTCTCATTCTGAGACTGGATCGTTGGAGAAAACGCCCTGGATGTATTATAATGAATAGGCTGTTTGTAATTATATTCAGTTGGCAGCAGTATCCGGCCTTGCCCGGGTTTATTAATACCTAAAATAAAATACAATCACATGAATTCACTATAAATCTTCTGTTAGTCCGGGAAATGTCGATTCAATAAGAATTGATGTTTCCAAGTAATTTAGAAAATGGTTTCAGTTGAGCTTCATAAAAACGCACAAGCATGGCTGTGTGGTAAGAAGTTTGATTCCCAACGATATGGCATCAGGTTTGCTCGTACTGTGTAGCGCCTTGGGCAAGTGTCTTCTACTTTAGCCCTAGGTCGACCAAAGCTTTGTGAGTGGATTTGGTAGATGAAAAC
>NC_068983.1:54485811-54486549 GCF_001194135.2 Octopus bimaculoides
AACAATGTACGTATTTATACACAAAAGAAGTGACCTTTAACACGAATAAAAGCAATTTCAAAAGGAATAAAAATAGAAATAATTTTTGTAGTTACCCTCAGACTCGAGTTTCTGCATCAATGTGCAAATAAATTAATTTGCCATTATACGAAAATATGTTGTCTATTGACTTTATTACGCATACTGGCCACCGGTATGAAAATTTCACTAAATTTTCTACCATTATTATTTTCTCAGTAAAATTTTCGTAGTTTCGAAGCCCTTTGGTACGCAGTTTTAATTCTTTTATTATTATTTGCTGCCGAATGTAACTGCGCTTGCGCAGTGGATTTGAAAATTATAATGTATGAGTATCTAGCACGTGTATTTTCAGTACTATTTGCTGCATAAATATGCATTAATTTTAGCGCCCTCACTGATGAAGTACGGATGGCAAATTGATTTATTTTGACATTGATACAGAAACTCAAGTCTGAGAGTAACTACAAAAATTATCGTTATTTTCATCCTTTGAAACTGCTCTTATTCGTGGTTTGGGCTTTAACTGCCCTTTCCAGTATGTAAGGTGTCATGTTAAAGCTCACCTCTTTTGTGTATAAAAGCGTAAATTGTTTGTACACTATTTTATATGAAAATATGTTGTTAATTTTCATTTTATTACGCATGCTGGCCACTGGAACGAAAATTTCTCTAAATTTTCTACCGTTATGCTATATATATATATATATATATATATAT
>NC_068983.1:54491458-54495155 GCF_001194135.2 Octopus bimaculoides
TAAATTAAATTTGGTGGACAGAAGCTATTTCGAAGTCCGTCTGCAATACTGTACTTATATTTTTCAAAACGTTGACTTTGCCACCGCGATGCCGCTGTTTACTTTGAGAATTATATCACGAGTACTTGCTTTTGTGGAACAGTGATGATGGTGGTGGATCTCCGTCGTTCGACTACGAAGATTCAGATGTTTGATCATCTGAATTACCTGCTCCTGAATTAACGTGTGTACTCTTAAAGTATTTCTGAGGTAGAATCAGAGCGACAGGGTGTGTGACAAGTCTGGGTCTTTTGAACCACGGGGACAAGGCCAGCAAGTTTTTGAAAGGAAATGAGTCGATTACATTAACTGGTACTTATTTTATCGACCCCGAAAGGATGAAAGGCAGAGTCGACCACGGCAGAATTTGAACTCAGAACGAACAGACGGACGAAATACCGTGAAGTATTTTTTATCGGGAGTGCTAACGGTTCTGTCAGTTCGTTGCCTTTTTTCCACCCATGGATATTGGTTTACTAATATGGCACACGGCGAGTAATTTTGCAGGGGAGGGTTTAAGTCGAATACATCGAGCCTGGTGTTTAACTGGTACTTATTTTATCGACCCCAGAAAGGATGAAAGGTAAAAGCAAGCTTGGTGGTATTTGAACTCACAATATAAAATGGGAAGAAATGTTACTAATCATTTTTGTCTGTTGCGGTAACTATTCTGCCAGCTCGCCACATTATTAATACTAATAATATTACACATTAATTCAATGAGTTGGCCGCATCGTTGTTTCAAAAATTTGAAAACTCGTCGAAACCGACACAGATCCATTTACACAGTGGGTAGAAGACGCTAGTTGCATTTTACTGAGAGAAAAATAAGAATTTTTACTTATTCCTGCTAAGCTTTGTTAGAATTCTTTCTATGCTTTATTGAATTCCCATTTCATTGTTGTTTTAATAGCTTTTCCTTTCTATATTGCAGCAATACCAATTGTGGAATAATGGCAATGGTGCTGGAGTACAATCGATTTCATTGGCTGCCAGGATAGTTCTGGTACTTCTTTTATATTATCGACTTGGGTAGGATGAAAGGTATTCAGGAACTGAAAGAGTCCAGAATAAAACACTGTAATTTATGTAGTCAGTTGGTCTATGCTGCATCTTCTGCCGACTGGCAACCCTTACAATGGGACGTATGTCAGGTCCCGTTGTTGCCTGAATATTAATTATATTCTGAAGAGGTTTCAGATTTAAAGAGAAGACTAGTGCTATAAGTGTAGCACTAGTCCTTGTCCGTGGGTGGAATTTTGCCTACAATCGAATTTGACGACGAAGCTAAAAAAAATGTGATTTATGCTTTAAAGCTTAAACAATTATCTGTATGTGTAATACCCAATGTTGGTGTCACATAAGGTCACGCAAAAGGCGAGGAATCTGATCTGACTGCAAAATACAATGTACCATGTTTTGCCATAAATTATGATTATTGCGTAAACATATGCATACGTAATGACAACCTTGTCCGCACCCATGTGTACATGTGCACATATGTATGTACATATTTTCTTGTCTACCTACCTACCTACCTACATACATACATACATACATACATACATACACCAATGGAGAAAAGTGTGGTTTCTAGCATAGAAGCAAAATTCTTTCAATGGTATTTTAACTAAATCAAACAGGATAGTCTTGTGTATGCATACATGTATGTATGTATGTACTATGTATGTATGTATATATGTATGTATACATGCGCTTGAAACAACGTTAGATTAAAATACTGGCGTGTATAACATTTATAATGTATATACAAATGCAGAATGGTTCTAGCTGTAACATTATATCATTGAGAAACTTGTCAAAGAGACTTAGGTATCAAAAGAACAGTAAATGTTTTATTAACGGATTTCTATATCGAAACAAACATTTTCAACTTGGATCTGAATATCTGAGGCAGCCGCCGTTGAAGAGACTAAATTCAGTCGAAACAATGCATCTGGTGATCCACAGGTATACCGAGCGAATCCTTGTTTTTTTTTTAAACGTCACTTTGAGAAGAATCTCTGAAACAACATACAATGGCAACTACCGTTCTACGTTTCTATGCACATTATAAATGCTATGCACACCAATATCTTAATCTAAATGCTTCAAGAACACTCTCAAAGCCTCACTGAAGAGCATTGAGATCAACCCCAACACCAGGGAAATGAAAGTACAAGACCGCCCTTCCAGACAAAGCTGCACCAACAGAGGTGCCATCTCCAAAGAACAGAAGAGGATTTCAGGGACACAAAGAAAACGCCAACTACACAAGTTCAAACCCAACTCCTTGCCTTCAGTTCCGACAGACCACCAGTGCCTGACTTGCGGCAGAACCTTCCGAGCACGCACCTAACTGATTGGCCACAGACGGCCACATCCTATCCCGTCTTCTCTCATGTGATGTCCTTGGCCACCATCGTCAATGACGACGAACCAACTAACTATAATTATTTGTTTTTTATTTAGGCGCAATGTAAAAAGTTAGGCAGGGAAGGGCTCGTCGACACCATCAATCCCAGTATTTGACCGGCACTTCATCTTATCGACCCCGAAGTCGCGAAAAACAAAATCACCCTCGAGAGGAATTCATGCTAGGAAATGAAGAACCGAAATGAATACCGCAAGATATTCATTCCAACGCTCTTAACTATTCTTCTAGTATAATTATTGTATCTAAGCATAGTATGAGGCAATTGGGTGCAGCTGTTTGGACGCTGGCAATTGAGCACGACTGATTAGATATTCAGCCTGTTTTAACGACAGCACTTTTTGGCAGAAATACACACATGAAGATAGAAAGAGTGAGAGCGTGATGAGAGAGAAACATTAGAATATTCTAATTGAGCACAAAAAGAGAGAAAGAGAGAATCATTAAAACATATGATGTCAAATAAGTCGAATCAGCTACGCCAAACAGGCGGCACTGAAATGACTGCGTCAAAACGTCTCATACCTATCTAAGTAGCACCACTTGATATCATCTCTAATGGTAAAAGTTACAATGGCGAAACGTGCGCAGAGAACTAATGATATAAACTGCACACTGCGTTTATCCTATTTTTCCCTATATGCATATATATGTGTGTGCATATTACATGCATAAATATGCATGTATACATATCTATCTATCTATCTATCTCCGTCGTTCACACGTGCCATCCTTGCTACATTCACCCATCTTTTTTTGAAGCATTCACTAGACAAGACTTCCCTTTCTACTCTCAACTTCCTCCTCAAGTATCACCTGAAGAGGAAGTTGAGAGTAGAAAGGGAAGTCTTGTCTAGTGAATGCTTCAAAAAAAGATGGGTGAATGTAGCAAGGATGGCACGTGTGAACGACGGAGCCATCTTGAGCATAACCCTATGAACAAGAAAAAATAAAAATAAAACAAAAAGGCAAAAGAGAGTCACTTACTGTTATAGTTTCTTCAATGAGAATATTGACCAAGGTTACCGTGGTCTTTTCCGTGGGCTTTTCCTTCCACGGCTAAACCTAAACTGTCCTCCCCTCTTTTTACACGAGAACATTACTGTGTGATACACGATCCCTATTGATCGGCCTTTCCTTTTCTTTTTTTTTCGATCCCTTTTGATCGAACTGCCCCTTTTTCCCTTCCTACGATCCCTTTTGATCGACACCACCAATTTTTTT
>NC_068983.1:54495165-54498174 GCF_001194135.2 Octopus bimaculoides
ATATATATCCACAATTATATATGTATATATATATGAATATATAATATATATATACATATATATATATGTATATGTATATATATAAATACGCATATAAATATATATTATATACACATATATACAGACACAAACATATATGATTACATCTATCTATCTATCTATCTATCTATCTATCTATCTGTTTGTTTGTCTGTCTGCCTATCTGTCTGTCTGTCTGTCTGTCTATCTATCTATCTACACACATACACACACACACATATATACACGCGCGCACGCACACACGTACGCACAAGAATGTTGTTGATAATGACTTCGGCGTTTCGGCCAGTTAAGCCATTGTCAGACGATGGTTTATCTAACCGAAACTTCGAAGCTACAATCAATGATATTATTGTATAAGAATAATAACTTCCTACTCCACAAAAATATGAAGTAACCTTTCAGATTAATGTGAAATTGTTTCTGTCATAACTGAAGTTAAAACACACACAGACACACACACACACACACACACACACACACACACACACACACATACACACATACACACACGCATACATGAGTGTGTGCATTGGGTGGGTGGGTGTGCGTTACATTTGAGTGTTATATAATGTTATAAAAAGACAATAAAAGATAATTTGTGAGAGACGCACCAGATTATATTTGTTGTCTTAACTAAATAAATTATGATTTTTATCTTCAATATTCGCTCTACGGCCCCACCCAGCTACCATCATAATCCGAGTATAAAGAATGTTAATGAGACAGTATATTATAATGGAATCCCACTTTCCTGTTAAATATTCTTTCAAGTATCCCGTGGGGCAGCTTTGTTCTACTTTCGCTATTTTCCTACAATTAACGCTAAAAACAGGATCACATATACACACACAAACACACACACACATGCACGCACACACAAATACATATACATAATATGCATGTGTGAGCGCGAGGTGGGAGAGGGAGGCAGTGTGTGTGTGTGTGTGTGTGTGTGTGTGTGTGTGTGTGTGCGTGCGTGCGCGTGTGCGCGTCTGTGTGGTATGTGTCTGTGTGTTAATTAGTGTGAAATAAACAGGGTTAAATATTGTATGATAAACGTCCATTTTTGCAATTTAGTTCAATTGCCACCTCGGCTGACTGTGCGCGTCAGTTTTGAGTTGGAAAAGAGACTTTAGACTCTAGATGGTGTAAAGTTAGCAGATTTTTGCTAGTCATCTCTCAACCACCAGGAAGTCGTGTTTGAAATTCCTGAGTAAGAACTTGAGTATGTGTCGGCAAATCGAAATTAATTATTATTTAACATTCTAATAAGGTGACTGCTGATGTGGGATTTTTCTGTAAACAGAAGCTGCAACCCTTTTATTATTTCTCAAAGATGCACTGATCCTGTGTTTATTCCCAGTTCGTTAGCAATTTCTTGGATTGTTACATTACAGATTTTCCTAACTATTCACCGAACCTAGATAACCTGCCTGAGGGTGCCTCACTGTCTTCTGAGTTTGAAGACTATGTTTGAAGCGATTGTACCGCTCCTTGATCTGAGTTTTGCCCAGGGATAGTTTGAGCTTGAGTATCACCAAGCTTTTGGCAAAACTTGATGCAATATCTCTGCTCGATGCGTTTAGTAAAAACAAAAGTCCGACGAGTGAGTACTACACGTCTGTATTCCTGATGTAACGGCTGGGAACTGACGCAACCTGCTGGCGTGAAAGTTTTGACGCATGCATAGAAAGGGTGGTGTCACCTCCCACCCAAAGGATTTTGCCCATACGGCATTAGTTTTGACGGAAAAAAATAAAGTTGGATATTTTTTGAACGCACCTCGAATGTGTCTGATCTAACACTATTCGTGAGATAGAGATGGATTTCCCCCCCACTTGTATTTCAATTTCTAAATATGTTTTTAGAGTGGTTTAGGGATTTCCACAAGGCCATGACGGAATGGGCTGATGTGATTTCAGCTTTAGACTACACAGATAAGTAATAGGGGACTCTTAAAGGATCATTATGCAAATCACAAATTCAACCTTAAATTTAGAAATAAAAAAACTTAATGTACATTTCAGGCCCATTTTAGCCCACAGTAACAAATACATGAACAAAAGAAGTTTCTGCAGTCTCTGTAGCAACAAAACATTCCCAATATTAGCTAAAACAATAAACATTTTAAACAGAAAATCCGAGTTCATGTCCAATTACCGTCATGAAAATAAACTTTATTTCTTTAAAACAATAATAAAGAAACACTGTAACCAAATTAATTCGTTGAATATATGCTACTTTAAGCGACCTGATAAACTTGATGAAATCAACTGAAAGTCCACAACAGTCAATAGATCCAACTCCAGCCATATCAGTTGATCGTAGCAGAGCACATAGCACTAAAAAACAGCCTTGTTTGAGGATTGCTTCATAGCATGAAACACTGAATAATGAGATCTGAAGCGATGCGAGCATATATACAGAATAAGTTTACTCTACGCTACCTATTAAATTCTTTTCAATTTATTCGTACATGCGTGTTTCGTATACAGTTATATATTACTGTTGTTTATTGTAATAATACAAAAACATAAACAAGCTCATTATATTTACTTATAAGGACCATTTGGCGTCTATTGTATATGTGTCGCATGTAAAATAAACAGAATTACAGACCGATTCCTAAAGATTTCGTACAATCAATATTATGGTAGATTCTGCGGATGTCTAGGCTTTTGTACAACACATGCGCATAGGTATGTATGATTTCAAGTTTCCTTTCAACATTCCTCACATATATACACACACGCTCTCATAGAGACACGCCAATAAACGCAGGCGTGACTGTGTGGTAAGGCGCTTGCTTCCCAACCACATGATTCCGGATTAAGTCCCACCGTGTGGCAGCTTGGGCAAGTGTCTTCAACTTGAGCCTTGAGCTTTGAGCCGATCAAAGCTTTGTGAGTGGATTTGGTAGACGGAAACTGAAAGAAGCCCGTTGTATATATGTATATATATATATAT
>NC_068983.1:54498429-54501145 GCF_001194135.2 Octopus bimaculoides
ACACACACACACACACACACACACACACACACACACACACATACACACACACACACACACACACACACATATATACATAGCGGTTATCTACTCCTTACACAGAGTTTGACCACCTCCTGCACCTACACCTTAGCCACTTCATGGCGTCTGATGTGGCTTTTTATACCAGACAATGCTCTGAAAAAACACCCACACAGATTGCACCTCTGATTTGTACTACCAATACCTGCAGGTAAGTTCTGCTCCTTGTGGATCCTAACATGTCTTTTAAGACCCCCATTGGATTTGCAAGCCCTCTGGCACACACCACATTCAAATGTGTGCACAGACATAATTACGTTGAAATATGAAGATTTACTTTCATTTTCCCATATATATATACACATATACATACACACACATATATATACATATATACAAATACATATGTGTGTGTGTGTGTGTGTGTGTGTGTGTGTGTGTACATATATATAGGAAGGTACCCCTTAATATTATAACTACTCCTCATTCAAAAGATGAATGGAGGCATAACGTTGCCATCACTAGTGATCACTCCAAACACCATGATGTTGACTGGATGTTTAATTTTTATCACTCTCGCTACATGCTTTGGGGGACACGGCAAACCAACAGTTGTTCTGTGTGTTGACCATCTGATCCTGGCAGAAATTTTTCTCGTCTGGGAAAAACCAAAGCATGTTCGGTTGGCGGGGATGCTTGAGTTTATTCAAAAGCTTTGTAATGCGGGCTTGACTCTTGTCCTTGATGGCTTCAAATAAAAATTGGCCCTTTCTCATCTTGCATGAGGAATACTGAATGTCTTCATGCACTACCTGGCGATGGACCTAATGGACTTGGATGGATCATTGTCAAACATGGCCTGGATCTCACCAACAAATTCAGGAGTTCTTTTCTTATCAGAACGATCAGAGTGAGTTCTTCGCACTATCATCCCTTCGTAATCCTCATTAGACTCATTCAACTCTTTCCAAATCCTCTGCACTTCCTCAGATTGACACCCAAACCCTCTGAAATGTTCGTATTGGAGCTTCCGGTGCGAATACCAAGCAGTACAGCATGTCGTTTCCAAATTTCTGGCAACGTGAAATGAGCCATGGGGCTGTTTTTCTCACAGACGGTGCCCAACTGACCCTACTATACTGTGTAGTCAACAAAATCAAAAACAAACAATGTGCATGCACAAAATTAAAAACATAATTAAAAATATAAAATGGCGACAATTTACACAGCGCATCTTGTATAGATCTGTGTGTATGTCTTTGTGTCAGTGTATGTCTTCCGCATCCCCGCCCCATCACCGCTTGGAACCGGTGTTGGTGTATTTACATCCCAGTAACTTAGTAGTTTGACAAAAGAGAACTGGTAGAATAAGTACTAGGCTTTCAAAAAAGTTCTGGGGTCGATTTGTTCGACTAGAAAAACCCATCAAGGCGGTGCTCCAGCATGGCCACAGTCAAGTGACTGAAACAAGGAAATTTAATTTAATTTAGTTTAATTTAGCTACATAATACTTTGCCTAATTGCTTGTCTTTCCTCACTACTTTGACCTGTACCTGCTGACTCAATGGGAAGCCACTTCTAGCCGCTTTAAAGAAGACAGTCACATACCTAAATTTCAAATGCTGTTCAAACGGAAATTTTAGTGGCACACGTTTCAGCACTCAGAACACATACCTGTTAGTGTAAGTCAACCTGATGAAAACTTCTCCTATTCTTTATATATACAATAATCCCACGCCATATCACGGTTCACCTATTGCGCACTCAGTACATCGCGGTTCATCTATCGCGCATTCAGTACATCGTGGATTTTTCTGGCTAATATATGTAAATTTATATCGCGGACTCCTCACTATATCCGGTTTTGTGTGGCCGATAGGTTTTTATATCTTTTTCTGTGGGAGGTTTTGGAACGTAACACCCGCGATAGTCGAGGGATTACTGGGTACATACACACACACACACACACACACACACACACACACACACACACACATACATACATACACACACACACACACACACACACACACACATATATATGTATGTATGTATGTATAAAGTTAAAAGTAAAAGAGTCAAAAGGAAGAGTAAGTACGGTTAAGCAGCTATTTAATCACTACAAATGTATCGATACATACAGATCCTCGAATATACAAGATTTAATGTTTAAATTAAATTATGTAACGATTTACCTGTATAAGAAGATGTATATGTATCTCCTCAAGCGATACTCAGTTGCTGTCTCCGTAAGTAAATCTAGATTTCCATGCTACAACATCCATGGCTTCCTCTTTCAACTGACTATATATATACACACAAGAGAGAAAAAAGCCAGGTCAGTTCCTCCTCATTTTTGCGATTTCCATATATATACATATATATGGAAATATGTATATTTCCATATATGTATTTTCATACTTACACTGTTTTAAACATTTTCATCTTATTATCAGAGAATGTGTGATAATCAGTATGTAACACTACAAAGTTCATACAAAGCTTTATACTTTAAATATATTCCTCTCATTATCATCAAAGAATGTATATATGCATTTTAATATTCAAACTGTTTTTTAACATTTTTTATTATTCTCAAAGACTTTTGATAATCTTTTTCTAAAAAAGTGAAACCGGTTAAGTAAATAAATATCTTTAAAATAAGTGCATTTTCAAACCTTCTTTCATATATATA
>NC_068983.1:54501749-54502256 GCF_001194135.2 Octopus bimaculoides
ATAATCTATGTATATATTAAGCAGAACAACAAAAGTTATAATAGATGGCAGGGTCGGTACTTTTCACATATCTGTAATTTTTCAGATTAACACCCGCACGATTACCCAACTCTAACCCTAGACCTAATCCTAACACTAACCCTAACACTAACCCTAACCCCTAACCCTAACCCTAACCCTGACCCTAAAAAACGTAACTGTAACATTAATCCTAAACCCTAACCCTGACCCTAAAACCCTAACCCTAACACCCTAGTGAAAATCGTGGTAAATTTACAAAACATTGACGAACATGAGTTATATTTTACTGAATGATTGTGTATGCTTTTGCGAGAGCGAGAGGGGAAGAGGTAGAGAGGGGGAGAGAAAGGAATAGGGGTAGTTAAAAGTTTTCTTATGACTGCTTCTCTTCACTGCCTATTACTTCATTAGAAATCTAAGGATGCACATAAGCACATAATAGAGAAAAATGAAACAAATATGGACGACTTGCTCCGAAACACCACC
>NC_068983.1:54502291-54502840 GCF_001194135.2 Octopus bimaculoides
GGGAACACTTCTCAAAAATAACCTGCAGTTGTTTCCTTCAAAATTCTTACATGCATGAAATGTACATACATCAAGGTACATTTGTACAAAATTTCATGAAAAAATATTCATTTTCCTGGAAGTTAAGAGGAATTTAAGTGATATTTCCGAATATTGTACCCCACCCACTTCCAAAACACTTTCACCGAAATTTTTTGAGAGAGCGAGAGAGGAAGAGGGGGAGAAATGAATAGAGATTGAGAGCAATGTGTATGTTGTTGTCACAGGTCATGTATGTGTGGTTGTGTGTGTTTTTACGTATCTATGTTATGAAAAATAGGTAAAGAATACCGAGATGAAAGTTTAATCTATGACGTTGTATGTATCACTTCCTCTCTCTCTCTCCCTCTCCCTCTTTTACTCTTACTCACTATATTTTTATGTTGAGCGCGTGTGGAAGAATGGCGTTCCAGGTAGAAAGGATGAAATATAAAAGTTGCTAGAAACAACAGCCAAATCTCCCTTAAATCACACAAAGTAAACGGAATTTTAAAAATCTAATTACTGCAC
>NC_068983.1:54502850-54503584 GCF_001194135.2 Octopus bimaculoides
ACACACACACACATATATATATATATATATACACACACATACATGTATATATACACATACATACATACATACATACATACATACATACATACATACAAAATCAAACTGACGCGTAAAAAGACACCAAGCAAATCTGAAATAGGTTACAATTTCGGTTTATTGTAAGCTTCGCCCTCTGGCGGTGTCTTAACTAAAAGTCTAACTGAACTATAAATACAGTCTAAAGCTATAAAATATAAAAAAGTAATCTACTATCTAACTTAATTGTAGTTCTTTAGACTCGTTGATTTTTTTTTTCCTGGAAGATTTTACATATGACAATAAATTATGGTACCTGTTTAAAGCTAGATTGAATGGGTTTAGGCGACATGAGAATTAAATATCTATTGGTTAACGATGCATTGTAGTGCAGGTATGAGGATACGAATTGTCGATTTGTTTGTTTATTGATTATCCAATATTCAACTTAACGTTTCGATTTTCTAAGCTTTCCGATTTGTATCTCGATAAATTTTAGACTATAACCTTTCCAACTGAATTTCAACTCTTTAACGTTTGAGACATTGGTTTTTTTTTTAAAGCGGTGAGCTGGCAGAAACGTTAGCACGTCGGACGAAATGCTTAGCAGTATTTCGTCTGTCTTTTCCTTATGAATTCAAATTGCGCCGAGGTCGACTTTGCCTTTCATCTTTTCGGGGTCGATAAATTAAGTACCAGTTGCGTACTCGGTCGAT
>NC_068983.1:54504185-54507590 GCF_001194135.2 Octopus bimaculoides
CGACTAAACCCCTCCTCCGAAATTACTGGCCTTGTGCCAAAGTTTGAAACTAATATTTATTTCTTTATTGCCGACAGGGAGCTAAGCATAGAGGGGACACACAAGGACAGACAAAGGGATTAAGTCGATTAAATCAACTCCAGTGCGTAACTGGTACTTATTTAATCAACCCCGAAAAGATAAAAGGCAAAGTCGACCTCGGCGGAATTTGAACTCAGAACGTAATCACAGACGAAATACCGCTAAGCATTTCGCCCGGCGCGCTAACGTTTCTGCCAGCTCGCCGCCTTTTGAAACTAATATTAACCTCGTCCTTCAACCGTTTTGATTTCAAATCTTGTTTGATTAATTGTTCATTTCGTCCTATTATCTTTCCACCTTTTGCGTCGTTATGATTCCATTCACATCCAAAATGCAGTTGCGTAGCCAGAGGGGTGAGAGTCCGACCCGGGCAACGCTTTTCTATGGGTGGCACTTTTGAGTCTGCTATATAATTTTATATAAGCTAATGGGGCCTGAGGTCCCGGAAAGCAGCAATCTCTAGCGACGCCACTGCTAAGATAGATTATAGGAATAAAAAATCTAAGCGAGTATCTCATTGGTACTTTATTTCATTGAGCCTGTAAAGACGACAGGCAAATTTGACTTCGGCAAGATTTGAACTCGGAATCAAAAGAATATGTACTGTCAGGTGCTTTTCTGATTTTCTTACGATCCTGCTACTCCATGCAGAGTCGATATAATTCTTCCTAATTTTTGTACAAGGCCAGCAATTCTAGGGGGAGGGAGTAAGTGGATTACATCGACCTCAGTGTCCAGCAGGTATATATTTGATCCACCCTGAACAAATGAAAGGCAAAGACGACTTCAGCAGAATTTTAACTCAGCACATAAAGGACTAGAAAAAATGCTGTAAAGCATTTTGTCCGACATGCTAATGATACTACCAGCTCGCCGCCTGTCTAGTCGATATAGTATGCAACGTATAGTAGTCATTACTTAAATGTCTTATTTCTTTACTACCCACAAGGGGCTACACACAGAGGGGACAAACAAGGACAGACAAAGGGATTAAGTCGATTACATCGACTCCAGTGCGTAACTAGTACTTATTTAATCGACCCCGAAAGGATGAAAGGCAAAGTCGACCTCGGTGGAATTTGAACTCAGAACGTAGCGGCAGACGAAATACCACTAGGCATTTCGCCCGGCACGCTAACGTTTCTGCCAGCTCGTCGCCTTATATTACTTAAATGTCTATATCACTTTCACCAACAAAAGCTTGGCTTGACCTGTATCTAAAAAAGAAATTAGAATTTTCATACGAAATTAACGGAAAGTAACGATTTGTAGATTAGGTTTTGTGCTGGCAGAATCATTAGCACATCAGACAAAATACTTAGCGACGTTTCTTTAGGTTCTGAGTTCAAATTCTGTCGAGGTCGATTTAACCTTTCGAGGTCGATAAAATGAAGAACCAATCAGTTACTTTAGCTGATGTAATTGAATTTGTCCCTTCCCCTCAAAAGTTCTCTTTCAACTCTGTCACGGACCTGGGGAGTGTTATGATCTCGGTTATTTTTACGCCACGGGAGCCGGATAATCAGTCTAATGAATTCTAGGGCACAAAATAAAGAAAAGAACTAACTGTAGTATGAAAAATAAGTAAGCCACGTTTCCTCTAACAGTAACATATGTGTTTTGAACCATTGAACCAAAGAGCTAATTATGAAAACCGTATTTATCCAGTTTAATTGTCATACACAACTTAATGTAGCTTCTCAAACCCTTTTGTACTAAGAGTTCGCAAATACACTCATTATTAATGTCACATGCCCTAAATAAGAGACCGTTTTGTTCTAATTAATATTAAAAATTACACAGATTTAGGGCATTATATCTTATAGACTCGTGATCTTTTATCAGCTACTTGTTAAGGGTTGTGTCGGATATGACTCATATTCTACAGTTTATCATCAGAAATATTGTCATATTGAAAGTTGCAGAAATGGTCTGTCAACGCCCCTAGTGTTCTCTGGATTTATCTGTTTATTTATTTACTCATTTATTTATTTTGCATACTAGATAAAAAGAGATTGTTAGCCATTAGCTCTGTTTCAAGCATGTGATCCCTTACGACCTTCCAACAGTGTGTGTGTGTGTGTGTGTGCGGAAGAATAGCATCGATTCGATTTCCTGTAGTTAGTGTAGTTTATTCCCGGTTATTCGAGCAGTATGAGGACTTGCGTTGTCCTTGAGGGCTTGTGTTGTCTTGCTGAAGAAGAGCTCACTTTCAGTTAACCAATGACAGATATTTTTACTGCACAACAGCATACATCTGCTCCAGCAGTTCCGAGTACAAGTTGTCATCGATGGTTCGATCATACGGAACAACCTCGTAGTAAAATTATCCTCTCATAATTCTACCAGACGCAGAGCATCACTTTGTGTTCGAAACGCCCATGTTTAGTGACAGGTCCTTTGCGAAACGGAAATCGAGCAACGGCTGCGGCAGCGGAAGAGCGCGATTGCCGAAGTCGACCGCGACGGCCGGAGGTGCTGGGCAGCCGGCGGACGCAGGAGAGGAAGGAAGGAAGACTGAGAGAGATGTGGAGGGTCGTGGAGCCGCTAAGCGTGCAGCACCGTCGACCGAGCGCACTAGTCGTCGGGCGGGCGCCGGCTGGATGAGAATTGCACGAAAGGATTGCGGGAAAATATCCCCCTCCGATTATTACTTCTTCCGATCCATCGCTCATTTCTTGCACTCGCGACGCTTCATCAATCAAGAAGAGGTAGAAGCTTCAAAGAAGGAGTTCATCGCCTCGAAGCACAAGAACTACTATCAGTGTAGAATCAAGTAACTGACAGAAAGATGGCTTCAGACGGTGCGACACGATGGCCTCTATTTCGAATGCTGGACTGCTTTGGATGAAACATGACGAATAAGGTACCAAAATATTGCAAAATTTTTGACTTACCACACTATATATGCTGAGACCCCCTTCAGTCATGATTGACCATGGGATTGCACCTAGAAAGTTACCCTCCCAGGCACAAGTCCGGGCAAGGTTGTTTATGGAAGATCAGCAGTCGCCCATGCATACCGGTTCCCTCTCTCTACGTCACGCCACCAGTGTTATCCAAGGGAAAGGCCAAGGCCGATACAGCTTGGCACCTGTGACGTCGCAACTCATTTCTACAGCCGAGTGAAGTGGAGCAACGTGAAATAAAGTGTCTTGCTCAAGAACACAACACGCAGCCCGGTCCGGGATTCAAACTCACAACCTCGCGATCGTAAGCTCGACGCTCTAACCACTTGAGCCAAGCACCTTCACACAATATATATGTGTGTGTGTGTGTGTGTGTATATATATATATATATATTTATATATATATATATATATA
>NC_068983.1:54507874-54509038 GCF_001194135.2 Octopus bimaculoides
AAGTATTGAATGTCTTATTGAATATATGGAATATGTCTTATTGAATAGATGAAATATTGAGTGTTCAATATAAAGGATCAAATATATAAAGGCGAATACGTATTTTCTATACCTTGTGGTATTTCATCATGGCCGGTATGACAGACTTTAACAGACTATATATATATATATATATAGTATATGTGCTTATACAAATATATGTATATATATATATATATATTTATATATATATATATATATACGTACAAACATATAATCCTGTCATACACAGACAGACAGACAGACAGATAGATAGAAAAGGAAAATGAAACATATGGTATCATGTAAGCCTAGGTTTGAAAAAGAAAAGACAGGATGGCCACGGCTCGAGAGCTTTTGATGATAAAAGGTTTACACGATAAGAGCTAATCTGGAACTAAGCAACAGCCATCACAATCACCACCAACAAATATCAAACCAACCAATCAAATGCTCTCAAACGTCCTGGATTATGCAGAAAGAAACCCGTTTGTAAAGAAACCCAGATTTTATGGTAGGGATTGACTGCAATCCTTAACAAAGACTTGAGCAGCAGCAACGCAAAGCAAAGCAATTAGTTGCAAAATATGTGGGTACCTGAAATATGCAATGCTGTGTGATTTATTACGAAAACGCCTTTCTCTGGAAACATCTCAGATTTCAACAATTATGATTTCAGTGTAAGTTACACTTCAATCTAGCTTGATTCCATTGTCTGCTGCTTATAAGAGATTTGTGCACATAACCATTAATGTTTCTATCTTCTTATCTTGTCTTTCTTTCTTCTCATCTTTCTTTCTTCCGTTCTCTCTCTCTCCCTCTCTCCTCCCATTTTCCCACCACGCTTTCTTTTCTTTCTTCGGCTTCATTCTCCCTTTCTCATTCGTTACCTATCTATCTATCTATCTATCTATCTATCTATCTATCTATCTATCTATCTATCTATCTATTTCTCTCTCCCTCACTATACATGCATACACACACATATATACACAAACACACACACACACATACACACATATATATACACACACACACATATATTCCTCTCTCTTCTGTCTATCTATCTATCTATCTCTCTCTCTCTCTCTCTCTCTCTCTCTCTCTCTCTCACTATACATGCATATATATATATATATATATATA
>NC_068983.1:54509158-54510892 GCF_001194135.2 Octopus bimaculoides
TATCTATCAATTTGCCTACCTACCAGCCTGCCAACCTATTTATCCATCTATCTATCTATCTATCTATCTATCTATCTATCTATCTATCTATCCATTTCTCGTCCTTTCCTTTCTTCCTTCGATCTTTATAAATTTATCTATTCTACACTTGCTTGCTATTTTACTTGCTTTTCTTGTTCTCGTTGTTAGTCATTCTTTTCTTTCATTTTTTTTTCTTTTTATCATCATTCATTTTTATCTTCATTTTCCGCTGCTTTCTCTTTCTTTTCCTTTTTTATATTTTTCATTTTTTTTCTCTCTCAAAGTTGGTTGGCATTAAGTAGAGTGAAATAGAAGTAGTAATATATCTAATTGACGAGGCTGTATCAAATGTACGAAAAGTCGATATATACACCGTAATGATTGACTTTCAATTCAAATTACGCCATCTGCTCTGCAAATGGCAATGTTTCTTATTCTACTTACTATCGCAAAGCATGTCTCTTATTTATTCTACTGATCAAAAAGATTTACTTGAAATCGATAATATTTCCTGATACGCTTTTTCCAAACAAGTCCTTCTTCTTGTCCTCGGCTGCCGATTTTGATGATGATCGACCGTAAACCACGATTACGCATTGTGGTGTGTGTGTGCGTGTGTGTGCGTGTGTGTGTGTGTGTGTGTGTGTTGTTTGCTGGTCTTAATTTAGGTTAATCGAATCGTTAAAGGAAAGGCCAAAGAAATAACCGTTTGTTTTGGCATTTTTCTTTTCGTTCTTTTATCTTTGTCATTATTTATTTTTCCTAATTTATATTTTGCTTTCCCGCTCGTTGTTTCCAACCACAATCATATTTGGCAAATTTTCTTCCAAAACTAAGAGAGCAAATATCTGTAATTACGGGCCGGTATTATTCGACGATCTATATTACATTCAACAAGAAATATATGTTTATAAGTTATTTTAACAAAGGATAGTTTACAAATAAATCGGAATAAATCGGAAACAACGTCTTTGTGCGAACATATTGCGCCGTGTGACTTTAATTTAACCAATCATGCAACTCAATATGTTATTGTAATCAAGATGAATAATTAAATACAAGACTCCAATTTCCCTGTATTTGTTGGAAGTTGTTTGTTGATTCGCTTGTTTTGTATTGTTGCTTTTGTACTTTGTTCCATATTTTCTCTTCTTTCTTCCTGATTAAATTATGGTTTTCTTCAAGATGAAAATAACAGCCGAAGCAAAGCCAGTTGGGACGTCGTTAACACTTCCGTTGCTGGCAATTCGCATGCTGCACGCCGCCCACCTCACATCGCGATCTTGGAGATGTATATGTTATGCTAATATATTCATTCTAAAAGTACGAATATAAACTAAAAAAAATCAACAAAAAAAAGAAAGAAACGTTCTATGTAAGTAACATTCATTGCATACATGGATGCATTTTTCTCTCTCGATACATATATGTATACACAAACATATTTATTTATACAGAGAGAGGGGAAGAAAAGAGACATATAAACACACGGAGATAAATACATACATACACTCACACATATAGATAGATAAAAAGATAGATAGATAGATAGATAGATAGATAGATAGATAGATAGATAGATAGATAGATAGATAGATAGATAGATATGTTTCTTTATTAGCCACACAGGGCTCAACATAGAGGGGACAAAATACAAATGTAGAGTTTTTCTTTTCGATGGGGACAAAAATAAAGTAAAAAAATAAAATGGGG
>NC_068983.1:54515397-54516456 GCF_001194135.2 Octopus bimaculoides
GGCCGCCTGCCCTCTACCACCACATACAGCTTGTGGTCCTCTGCCAGTCTAATGTTTGGAGGAATTTTCTGTGAAGCCTCCTCCGTGATGTGGAGAAGGATTTCCAGATTTTTCCCTCCCAAGTTCTTTTCCTCTACGACCGTAATCTCCAAAATATTTGCCTCCTCCATTTCGAGGCATACGGCCGATATTAGCCATTGGGTGTCCACTTCTGATGGCACATTTTTTATAATTACTTTGGTAACTCTCTGTCCAAGAAAACTCGGTATCATCACCAAGTTAACTGTGCGGAGAGAGAGTGCCGAAAATTGCTTCGCTAAATTTTCATTTAAGAATCTCACCTGTACCGTTCCAAATTTTCGTCCCCACGTGACATGCTCTTGATGAGCCCATATATGTTTAAGATACATCTCGATCTTATCTTTGCTAAAATTTTCTACACGTCTGGTTTTTGTGTTTACCAGTTTATAAATGCATTTTTTTTTCTATAATTTCTTTTGGAATGTTTATTTTAACATCATCGCCTTCTTTCGTAAGAAGGGATTTTGTGTCTTTAATTTGTTGTTGTGTGAATGTCACTATTGTTCTTTTTTCCTGTATAGCATCTGCGAAATTTGTTTTTGCTGTGCTGGCGGACATGTTCTTTTGAATATTTTTGTTTATGTTGGTGTTGGTACTGCCGAGTTCAAAGGTGGTGGTAGTGGCAGCAGAGTTTGTTGAACAGGTGATGGTGTCAGTGCTGATGGCCGATAAATTTGCGTCCTTGCTGTTGTTGTTGTTGTTGTTGTTGTTGTCGTCGTTGTTGTTGTTGGTGGTGGTGGTGATGATGGCGTTAGCAGCAATGGTGCTTACGTCAGAGACATTTGTGACAGTTTTTACGCATGGTTTTGTAACCTTGGTTACAGTTTTGTTTTTGTTGTTGGTGTTGGTGGTGGTGACAGGGCTGTTAACAGTATCCGTGACGTATAAATTTGCGTCCTTGCTGTTGTTGTTGTTGTTGTTGTTGTTGTCGTCGTTGTTGTTGTTGGTGGTGGTGGTGATGATGGCGTTAGCAGCAAT
>NC_068983.1:54516641-54523347 GCF_001194135.2 Octopus bimaculoides
GTTTCTCCACATTTTTGAAATGTCGAGAAGAAAATTTTTGTATTTTGCTAGGGCCGAAACTGCCCCTGGGGGCCAATTCCTGCCTTTTAAAATACACAGAAATGAAGCCTAGGTGCTTCGCAACAAAAATATTTTAAAATTCCAACAAAATGTGGACAATAAAAGGTCAAATAAACGTTTACCTCTGCAGCCGATGTGACAGCACGTCCGTCAGATAGATAGATAGATAGATAGATAGATAGATAGATAGATAGATAGATAGATAGATAGATAGGAACATACATACATACATACATACATATATGTATTCATGCATGCATCTATAAATCTTTGTATTGTTGTTGTTGACGTTCTGCTTTCATGTTGCTGTCGCCAAAAGAAGCGACCGACACCACACCATTGGTGGATAGGTTTCATACAGATGTATGAATAAACACAGAAGTAGGTTACTGGAATATTCCACGCTAACTGAAAGTGAAAAATATCTGAAAGACGTGTGGAAGTTGTGTGGAGGAACGTGACAAAAGGAAACACTGCGGTACTATAAAGGCAATTTGACTCAATGACCATGAAACATGTATATTGTCAACCACACCTTATACCTCACAATATAATTCGTGTTTATGTCACTTTATATGACCCAGTGAAGGCGCGTGGCTTATTGATTAGGGTATTCGGCTCACTATCCTAAAGCCGTGAGTTCGATTTCCGGCGGCGCGTTGGCTCCTTGAGCAAGACGCGTTATTTCACGGTTCTCCAGTCCACTGAGCTGGCAGAAATGAGTTGCACCCGTATTTCAAATGGCTGGCTTTCTCACATACAGCATCACGCGGTATCTCTCTGAGAACCCCGTTAAGGGTGTGTGTCTTTATGGAGTGCTCAGCCAGTCGTACGTTAATTTCACGAGCAGGCTGTTCCGTTGATCGGATCAACTTGAACACTCATCGTCGTTACCGAGAGTGTAGCAATGTAATCTGAAGTTGTGTATGAGGTGTCCCCATACACAACGAGCTGTACGTTCGTTTGGAGGTGTACATTCGTCTCTTATTTATTTTTTGTTTCGATCTTAGCAATTATTGCTATTTGTTAATGTGTCT
Source organism: Octopus bimaculoides (assembly GCF_001194135.2). Classification (NCBI taxonomy): domain Eukaryota; kingdom Metazoa; phylum Mollusca; class Cephalopoda; order Octopoda; family Octopodidae; genus Octopus; species Octopus bimaculoides. The sequence goes on from NC_068983.1 coordinate 54,517,739, forward strand.
TTAGGGCTTTGTTAAACGTACTTCTTTTATCTCGATTGCACTGAAATGGTTTTGAATTTGGCGCGAGTCTGTTCAACGCTTAACAGACACAACGAGGCGAGTCGGATTTTAACACTAGGTATTTAGTAAAACCTGCTGAGGAGAATTGAGGAGTAATCCAGAATTCGAAATCATGATATAGGTATATCTATTACCTAATTCTTTAGCTGAGTTAAAATGTTAAATTTTCTCTATTCGTTTACCCGATTTGTGTTGGTCTATGTTTTTCAGTGAGTTTTGGTGGCTTGTTTGAGCATTTTAACTCTTATTTCTAGCAAGCTAGTATTTAGCGTACCCTCTACTATAATTATTTATTAATTATAAAATTACACACACACACACACACATGACAGAGAGCGGGAATGTGTGTGTTTGTGTGAGTGTATGTACGACTAGTTTCCACACAATTTCAGTCTACTTATTTCACAAACAAACCATTGGTCAAAGACATCACACCTTAGGACCGAACCCAAGATCACATCGTTGTGAAGCAAATTTCTTAACTAAAAGGCAATACCCTACCTGTTTGACTTTTGCAGACAATTTGTTCCATCGCTCTCAGCTACAGCCTTTTTTTTTTCTTTCATTCTCCTCTACCATATCTATTTTGTATCATGATCAAAAAAAGTACCTCTTGTCCTCTGCTGCTAGTGCCGCCATTGTCGACGATGGACGGAAACGACGGCGGAGATGATGATGATGATGATGATGATGTGTCTATATGTATGCGTGCGTGTAAGTATTCTTTTATTCTTTTACTTGTTTCAGTCATTTGACTGCGGCCATGCTGGGGCACCGCGTTTAGTCGAGCAAATCGGCCCCAGAACTTATTTTTTATAAGCCTAGTACTTATTCTATCGGTTTCCTTTTGCCGAACCGCTAGGTTACGGAGACGTAAACACACCAGCATCGGTTGTCAAGTGACGTTGGAGGGACAAACACAGACACACAAACATATACATACATACATACAAATATACACAAACACACACACACATATATATATATATATATATATATACGACGAGCTTCTTTCAGTTTCCGTCAACCAAATCCACTCACAAGGCTTTGGTCGGTAGGAGGCTATAGTAGAAGACACTTGCCCAAGATGCAAAGCAGTGGGACTGAACCTGGAACCATGTGGTTGGTAAGCAAGTTACTTACCACACTGCCACTCCTGATGCGTTAGTTTTAAATTAATTTATATGCATGTATTTAACAATGAGTATACATAAACCGCATAGTCTATGTTCACAGTGGGACTACAAGTAGGTTTATTAAACTTACCAATGTTTACACCTTATTCGCAGATACGCTATTTCATTGAGTCTTACTTTTGTTTTTAGACAGGTAATTTCTCATGTTTACATATAAGGTATGGGAACAAACGATTTAAATCACAGTGCATCCTGTTCTTATTCACATGAGATACAACATACAAAAAAATAGGAAGGCTGCAAATACAATTGCTTTTCTGTTTTGTGGTTTAAATCAAGAGAGCACTTGACGGCGTTAAAAACTGCGGGCACAAATTCTGAACACCTTCAAATTTCTTAATCTAACTTAAAACATGAATTCTCATTAACAATGGTTTCGAGGCCAACAATCTTAGGGAAGTCGAAAGCATCGATCCCAGTACTCAAATTGATACATATATATCGACCCTGTAAGAATGAACGGCAAAGTGGAACTTCGTTGAATTCGAACTCAGAACGTTTAGAGCCTGACGGAGTGTCGCTAAATATTTTGGCCGACGCAGTTCTACTCACTTGCCGCCCCGTTTTCAGTAACACTTCTTTCTGCTGCAGACACAAGACTAGAAACTTTGGTGGAGAGGTTAGATAGCTACATCGACCCCAGCGCTCAAACGGTACTTATTTTATCGAACCCAAAAGGATAATTAGCCAACTCGATTTCGGCGGAATTTGAACTCAGAACACCAAGTGTGGGTAGAGAAACTGATAAGTATTTTATGCGATGCACTAAAAATTCTACCAGCTGTTCTTAGTAATAATGGTTTTAAATTTTGGCACAAGGCCAGCAGTTTCGTGAGATGGGATTAGTACCCGAGCACATCGATTCCAGTGCTCAACAAGCACTGGTTTTATCGACCCTGAGAGGATGAAAGGCAAAGTCGACCACAGAAACATTTGAACTCAGAACGCAAAGACGAATGAAATAATCCTTTCTGCTATAGGCACAAGGCCTGAAATGCTAGCGGGGTGGGTGTGGTATAGTCGATTACATTGGCCCCAGTACTCAAATCGTACTTAAGGCATCGAAGTCGACCTCAGCGGAATTTGAACTCAGAATGTAGAGGCAGACGAAATACAGCTAAACATTTCGCTCGGCGTGCTAACGATTCTGCCAGCCAGCGGCTTTCTTATTCTTGGTAATAATGAGAACAAAAGAAACCACCCCCATTGAACACGAGAGGAAGGCAGCCAAGGTTGTGTGAGGAGAAGTGTCTAACGAGAATGTGCAGGGTGCACAGATCGGTGAGGATAGCTGCTGTTTATACGTATACATGTATTTGTTGTAGTGGAAGGTAAACTAAAAAAAGGGGGCGGACAATTTGGCGACCGCATGGGAGGCTGAAACGCCACTGCAGGGAAGAGGATAACAAGAGGGTCGTGCAGTGTGACGAACTGTCATTTGATTGGTTATGGAACATTTAAATTTTGCAGGATAACAGATTAACTCAGTGACATTCACATGAAAGGTCTCGACGCGGCTGGCTTCACGTCATTAGGTCTTGACTACGAGGAATAACCTTCTTCTCATACGAGGAAGGCAGATCCTTAATCTGGGACGCGACGTGCTGCGACACATTCTCCAGTTCCAACATTGCTATATCGGCCACAAACCCGGTTATCGCCGCCCGTAGCGCAGAGGAGAGAAAATAAACAAATACAGGAACCTGACCGGTCGCCTGACCGGTGGAGACCTCAAGTGTCCTTGGATCTTTCACGACTGATTTCCTTCGCAAAATATGGATAACTGCGGCCCGTCTGAGAAATGTGCCCCGCGAGGTGGGATGGCTGCCGCATCGTGTGTCGCTGGCCATTCTCTGCAGCAATCATGTCCGCGAGACGCGGTTGAACACCAGTTGTTCTGGGATGTACAATCCGCTACTCCTTACCCCTATCTTCTGCTACTTAATTTCCCCTTTTTCTTTTTCTTTGTTTTCTTGGTGAGGTAGTTAAAGGGGTTTGTTTCTCGGTAATTTGATCTTTTAAGCGTTTGATGTTTTTCTTTTTCTTTTCTTCCTGTAAAAATATGTTGTTAATAAATACAAACTCTAATTCCTTTAAGATAAATTTTTTTGTGCGCAATTAAATTTTAAAATTTTCCGCTGTATTTTTCAGTTGGTGCAGAGACGGAGATGACCATAGCAATATATGGAAAAATTATTACTGGGCGCGTATGATATTGGGCCAGGAAAACAAGGCGTACGTTGTGGGGCTTGGAGAAGAAGTGCAAATTGTAAGGCTAAGACAGGAAGCTCAAATTCTAGCACTGTGGTAAAAGGGCCAGCGTTATTTGACTAGAAAAAAGGAGTGACTTTGAAAGGGGTGCATACTGAAGGACTAGGAAAAGACTGCGTGCATTGGAGGGCTGGGAGACAGAAGACAAAATCGTAGAACTGAGAGAAGTGCACAGAGTCTAAGGCTAAGAGGAAATACGCACACTGTAGGACTACAAGAGAGAGAAACACTTTAGAGGGCAGGAAAAGGGGCCATGCAATGCAGAGTTGAGAGAAATGGGCACAGAGTCTACGGCAAGAAGGGGTGAACATTGCAGAAATTTGAGAAAGACATGTTCATTTAAGGGTTGGGAGAATCTAGTGTAATTCTGTAATACTGGGACAAAGTACCACGTTGTAGACTGAGAGAAGGAGTCGCAAGCTGAAGAGCTTGGAGGAAAGTGGGCACAGAGTCTAGGGCTAGGGGAAAGGATGCACAGAAAAGGGCGAAGAGAAGAAAAAGCATATTGCAGGACTGGAAGATAGAAGAGCATATTGCGGGAGTTGAAGAAGGAAAGGAATATTGTAGTTTTGGGAAAGGGGAAACATATGGGATTAGGAAAAAGAGGAGCATATTGTCGGACTGTGAAATTGAAGTGTAAGAGCACCTTCTGAGGTGAGGTGTAAGAGCACCTTCTGAGGTGAGGTGTAAGAGCACCTTCTGAGAGAGTTGAACTTGGAGAATGAAGAGCAATTTGTATGACTGAGAGAAAGAACGCACATTCTTTGACTGAGAGAAGGAAATACACATTCTTTGACTGAGAGAAGGGAATACATGTTTATAACTGCGAGGTGGAATATCATATTGTATGGCCGGGGAAAGAAAGAACACTTTGTGAAATAGGGAGAAGAAAAACAACATTGTCGGATGGGGAGACAGAAAAGCGTATTGGAGGACTGAGCGACGGAAAAACATTAACTGGGGGATAGAAGAAAACATTATAGCACTGAGAGAAGAGATGCACATTTCAGGATTGGGAGAAAGAAGAGCAGATTATAGAATTGGGAGAAGGGAAAACAATTTGTGTGACTGGAACATAGTAAAACACATGGGACTGCGAGAAGAGATGCCCCCTGCAAGGGTGAGTGAAGGAAGAGTACATCGTCGGAATGGGAAAGAGAAGGGCTCATTGTCGAACTGTAACGTAAGGGTGCACATTGAAGGGCTCAGTGAAGGGGAAACATAATTTCGAGGTGGGAAAAAGAAGTGCACAATGTAGGACTGAGGCAGTAAAGAGCACATTGCAGGAGAGAATGAAGAGCCCGTTGTTAGGGTTGGGAGAAAGGGATCTTTTTCAGGGGCGTACACTGAAAAAGTTGTGAGAAGGGTGCACATATTGTTGGGTTGAGACAAAGGAGCATACAGTGCAGCAACGGCCTTGGACATTCAATATCTTGACATCGCCTGGTAATAAAAGCTCACAATTATTTTTTAGTACTGTATCACATAATTTGAATTGCTCTGTTTTTGTCGTCCATTGCTCAATCTGTTTCTGTTGAGGTGTTGGTTTGGTATTTTTATGTAGACTTGCCTCCATACAACAGCAACTGGCACTCCGTCGGTTACGATGATGAGGGTTCTATTTGATCCGACCAACAGAACAATAGCCTGCTAATGAAATTAACGTGCAAGAGGTTGAGCGCTCCAGAGACATGCGTGCCTTTAACGGAATCCTCAAGGAGATTCAGCGTAACACAGAATGTGACAAGACAAGGCGGAATACTGCCGTTACGTTCTGAGTTCAAATTCCGCTGAGGTCGACTTTGCCTTTCATCCTTTTAGGGTCGATAAATTAAGTACCAGTTACGCACTGGAGTTGATTTAATCGACTTAATCCCTTTGTTTGTCCTTGTTTTTTCCCTCTATGTTTAGCCCCTTGTGGGCAATAAAGAAATAAGAATGTGACAAGACTGGTCCTTTGAAATACAGGTACTACTCATTTTTACCAGCTGAGTGGACGGGAATCGAACTCACGATTATACGATCGTAAGTCGAATTTCCTAACCACTAAGCCACCTGCCTTCACTGACTCCATACAACACA
>NC_068983.1:54524324-54527086 GCF_001194135.2 Octopus bimaculoides
CACACACACACACACACACACACACACACACACACACACACACACACACACACACACACACTTGTGTGTGTTTATATTTCCTCAGATAGGAGGGCAGGTGTTTATTTATGACAATTCTTTATGCACCGTAAACTAGCTAGTCAACGAAAAGAGATAAACTGATTAACAATCTAAAATAAGAAAAATTGTTGATTTGATCGATAAAACACATAACAGCCGTATTTCCAATATGGCCACAGTCAGTGACTGAGACCAGAGAATGAACAAAACAATAAGAAAAAGGAGCATAAAAACGAAAAAGGAAATACAAACACGGAGTCAGGAAGATGTAATAAAATGCAGAGAAACAGAAGACAATAAATTCAAAGCAACCAATACTCTAGTCAATACTCTAATGTAATAGAGTGGAGGTGCAATGGCCCAGTGGTTAGGGCAGCGGACTCGTGGTCATATGATCGCGGTTTCGATTCGCAGAACGGGCGTTGTGAGTGTTTATTGAGCGAAAACACTTAAAGCGCCACGAGGCTCCGGCAGGGGATGATGACGAACCCTGCTGTACTCTTTCACCACAACTTTCTCTCACTCTTTCTTCCTGTTTCTGTTGTGCTGTAATTCAAAGGGTCAGCCTTGTCACACTGTGTCACACTGAATATCCCCGAGAACTACGTTAAGGATACACGTGTCTGTGGAGTGCTCAGCCACTTGCACGTTAATTTCACGAGCAGGCTGTTCCGTTGATCGGATCAACTGGAACCCTCGACGTCGTAAGCGACGGAGTGCCAACAACAACAACAACAACAGTAGTAGTAGTAGTAGTAAAATGGGGGAATGTGCTGTAACAATGCGTCGCTGCATTCACCATTCGTTGGTGATTCCCTACTATTTGCTCTGTCTGGGTAGTCGTTGCTGGGGAGGATTTTACGAGGGCGCAGAGCAAATCCTACCGCAACCCACTAGTGTAGCTGAAGTGGGTGGGCAGTAGAGGCGGTCCTCCCCAGGTGGCTCTTTTAAAGGGGTGGCACTTTTCATCCTGTTGTAGGCTGTGGCTGTAGGCAAAATATGTTTTTTGTGGGATCCGAGGGCGGCAAACGAAAGGGCCGCCCTGAGCGGCACACACTCTCACTACGCTAGTGCCGCAACCCCTTTTTAGTCGCCTTTTACGATACATGGAGGAAACGTTGGAGGGGGGGATCTATTCTTTGACACGCCGATCCCCACACTGCACGTACTCTATATAAAAAAAAGAAATATCCAACATACGTTTATTAGTGATTTACAAAGCAAACAACGATAGCTAGAATGTTCCAAGTAGAACAGCTAATAATAAACTTGCATAGGAGCAGTGGAATATGTTTACATGGGACAAAGTGTGGGTAGGTGGCGGTGGTGTGTGGGGGAGGGAGGGAAAATTACGTACGCGCGGACGTGTACGTATCACTTAACTACTTGAAACATTTAGATATTCGTCGCAATGTTAGAGTTTTGGGGTTTTTTTTTTCACAAACCCATTATTAATGGTCTCAGTTTCAATTACGTCGTTTACATCCCTCTTTCCTGGGAAATGCAACATTGTACTTAACACTGCTTTAGAACATAAATTTCATTGCATTAGTCACTTCCAGGGTAAACAACAAAAGAAAAAAACAACAGTGACAACAACGACGATACGACGATAACAACAACATTAATAATCCTTTCTAATATAGGCACAAGGCTTGAAATTTGGTGGTAGGGGTGGGGATAGTCGATTACATTGATCCAGTGCTCAACTGGTACTTATCTTATCGACGCCGAAAGGATGAAAAGCAAAATCGACCTCGGCGGAACTTGAACTCAGAAGGTAAAGACGGACAAAATGCAACCGAGCGTTTTCTTCGGCGTGCTATCGACTTTGCCAGCTCACTGCCTTAATAATAACGACGATGACGACGACGACGACGACGACGACGACGACAACAACAACAACAACAACAACAACAACAACAACAACAACAATAATAATAGTAATAATAATAAATGACCTGAAACAGTACCAAGGAGGTTTTGATCTTAACAGATTGGAAGTGTTATCATCTAAATTGTTTTGTCTTGGTATAAAAGATGGGCTACAGCAAATATTTTGCTCAATACCACAGATTTGCTTGTCAGTTGTTTGACCTTAACCAGTTGAGCATGTCCCTTGGTGGCTGACGATATGTGCATCTCTGATCACCAGCAGAAGTAGTTGACGAGCATGTGAGTGGAATTCTTTGGGGTTTGAATAATTCACTTTTGGAAACACGGGTGTTTCGTTCAACATCTTTAAACAACCCTTATTCAGGGACCTTTTGAGCGGGATGGGCTACTCGACCTGAAGTAAATTCTAAACTGGGCCCCATCTGCAAGGTCATGCGCTGTTTATGTTGGTATGAGTTCACCGTGTCGCGCACACATGGTTGTGATGCGTGTGCCTGGTATACCCTTATCAGGCGGGTAATCCTGATGGGTATACTGGGCTTCATATTTTTTACCCCAGTATTACGATGATGGCATGCACTGCTCTCTCACTCAATAATAATAATAATAATAATAATAATAATAATAATAATAATAATAATAGCTGAAGTTCAAAAGATAGTGCTCATGGGAACTGCCCATATCCTACGTAAAATACTGTCTATGTGATCTCAAATTTTAAAGCAAACATAATTTTCTTATGGTTTCTTAAACATTCACTTGAACAAAACTGTACAAATCCAAATATATGGTACCCTAGGCATAAC
>NC_068983.1:54527096-54528507 GCF_001194135.2 Octopus bimaculoides
AAACATAATTTTCTTATGGTTTCTTAAACATTCACTTGAACAAAACTGTACAAATCCAAATATATGGTACCCTAGGCATAACACCTACATGAACTTCTAACTTGTTGTCTCTTGAGGTCTCTGGGTGAGACTTGGATCCAACTTGTACAAATGCAAAACAAAAGTCAAACATAAAATAATAATAATAATAATAATAATAATAATAATAATAATAATAATAATAATAATAATAACCGCAAGGTATGACCTACGTTGTTTTGAATGGTAATTGGAATGATTTTTATTGTTTAAGCAGGCTAATATTCAATGCGACACAAGTATTGATATGAAAAGAATTATGCCGCGGAAACAATGTTGTAAATTTTGTTCAGTTCTGAATCAACAAAAATGTCACTTCATACGTCGGCTTCAGAAGATGTATAAAATTCCTTAGCCATCGTGGGATGCACTGACCATTATAATAAATACTGTTAAATTAAAATCTTTCTCTGTTTTGGCTTCAGAGAGCCCATGAGGAATACACAAACCTTTACTTCAATAGTTTCATGTAATTTGTCAGCTATTTCCAAAACATTGCTTTCTCGTTCATCGCTACTTTGAAATAACCACTGATATTTCCAGAAATAATCAGCGCATCTTTCCACCATTCAAGAACAAATTGCTTTGCATATTAGACATCTACACAACCGCAAATTTTTGTCCCGTCTCTGCAACGTGACAGCAACACATTAGCTACAGTGTAATAGCCTGTATATTGTGTATGTTTGATATACATAACATTAAACATGATTCATATCTCATGTTTGCATTTCAAATCACTAACAAAGACAGGTTAACGAAGGTGCCTGCCTGCATGTATGCATATTCATATGTATATATCCGATAGTAATTAATTACTGGTATGGACACCGTATTCCGTTTTGCAACCATAATATACTACACAGGTGGGGAACAGCATTGATTTAGAAGCGTCTTGTATACTTGGTTGTACATTATGTATTAATCAATAAATACGAAGGGGTGTTGAAAAGTTCCTGGTTTTGGGTAAAAGAAAACACAGGAAGATCAGTTAGTTGCGATCTTATTCATCAAATTCCCCTCTCAGGTTCACACATTTATTGCAGCGGCCCAGTTTTTCTAAGTCCTGTAAAAGAACTCGGAAGGTTGAGCCTCCAGCCAGATGTTTCACGATACCCTTAAAGCCAGGAACTTTCCAGCACTCCCTCATGTGGCACGTAAAAGCACCCACTACACTCTCGGAGCATCCAACTGTAGAAACTGCCAGATCAGATTGGAGCCTGGTGCAGACTTCTGGCTTGCCAGTCCTCAGTCAAATCGTCCAACCCATGCTAGCATGGAAAGCGGGCGTTAAACGATGATATATATATATATATATATATATATATATATA
>NC_068983.1:54528623-54530657 GCF_001194135.2 Octopus bimaculoides
AATACGATAGGTGTTGAAAAGTTTCTGGCTTTGGGTAAAAAAAAATACAGGAGGATCAGTTAATTATGATTTTATTCAACATATTCCCCTCTCAGATTCACACACTTATTTCAGCTGTCCTTCAGTTCTTCTAAACTCTGTAAAAGAACTCGGAAGGTTGGGCCTCCGAGTAAGCCTTTTGCGATACTCTTAAAGCCAGGAACTTTTTAAAATAAGCCGATATTCCTGAAAAACTGAACTTATGCAAAGGCTTAATAATTCAAATTATGATCTCTGAACAGCTATGCATTTCCCCCATCGGTTAACAAAGTCATTTATGCCTCTTCGATAAAAAAAATCCAAAGGTTTTGATACCAAGAAATCCTTGAATTCAGTTTCCAACTCTTGATGCCTGAAAAAGTGGTAGTCGGTAGATGAAGGAGCGGGAGAATATAGAAAATGTGGTAAAGTCTCGTATCCCAAGTCTGTGAGCTTTTTTTGCAGTGTCATCCTGGAAACGTACAGCTGAGCGTTGTCGTGGAGCAGAATTGAACCACGTCGATTAACAAGTGCAGGTCCCATTGTGCTAAAGTGAACATGCATTCCTTTCAGTTGCTTACAGTAAACTTCCGATGTAATGCTCTGGTTAGATTTCAGAAAGCTATATTGTTTTCATATGCTGATCATAAAGGGTGATGAGCAGCATCACCCTTGGTGGACGTTCTCTACCTTTTTGATCTTCAAGGCTCTCGTCCTCACTACGGAATCTCTTAAACCACCGTCTTACCGTCCGATCACTAGTGGACCCTTCATACCCAAGTTCTTTTAATATTGGCGGCTGTCTGGGAAGCATTATGTCCAAACTTGAATTCATGCAAAAAAAAAAGATAAATAAATGCATTTTTTTTTTTTTTTTTTTTTAATATTTGAAATAAAGAATTTCTACGCTTCAAAATTATATTTCGAAAGAAATCAATAAACGTATTTATTAAAGAGTACACATCTATTATTAAGCATGTAAAATTTCGTCTAAAACACTACAAAAATAACATTTTAAATCGAATTTGAAAAAACGTTTTCGGAAAAACAGACAGTATTTTCCGAACAACCTAATATGTACATTTGTTTATGTACAGAGTCTTTTCTTCGCGTTTAGATTAGCAAACGTACATGTATTGTGTATATGGGAGAGTCACACGTTGGCTTATAAATCACACGTTTATATACATTGGTCTTTATGAACAACACGCCCTCATTACACTGCGATTTAAACGTCGCAATGCACACCGTTACCTTGACCTAACAGTAGAAAGTGAAACTGCAAACAGAAAACAGCATAGCGACTCAATATACTCAAAGGTAATAGACAAACATGTCCACGTAGTCTCTAAACCGTGTTTAATATTACGTATATCGAATAAAAATACAGGCTGCCTGTTGAGTTGGTACTGCACTGTGGTTAATATGTTGTTATAATGTTGCGTAGGCGAACTAGAATTTGCACTTCCACACATAGTTTAGCTTACAAACGTATACTAGTTATACAACAATATTTCAAAATCACCACTTACACACGAAGATGTGTCTGCTGGTCTCTTCAAGCACCCTACATAGATCATTCCAAACTAGTGCTCTACACTCCAAGCATTTAGTAACAAAAGTATGAGGAAAGCGGGATTTTGTAAGCATTAATTGTCTGAAACAGGCATATTTACCATATAAACCCATTTCAACCCAAGTTGACCCTGTCGAAATTTTTAAGTTATATAAATAGGGATAACAAACATACGGAAGCATCCAGTTAACCTTTATTGCAGTAAATAAACCAAATACAACTGTCCTCAAATAATAAGGGTTAATAAGGGTTAATCAATAGATAATTAAAATTTATAATTAATCGCAAGAATGGCTGTGTGGTAAGTAGCTTGCTTACCAACCACATGGTTCCGGGTTCAGTCCCACTGGGTGGCACCTTGGGCAAGCGTCTTCTACTATAGCCTCGGGCCGACCAAAGCCTTGTGAGTGGATTTAGTAGACGGAAACTGAAAGAAGCCG
>NC_068983.1:54530667-54537548 GCF_001194135.2 Octopus bimaculoides
ATATATATATATATATATATATATATATATATGTGCGTGTGTGTGTGTGTATGTGTGTGCTTGTGTGTCTGTGTTTGCCCCCCCCCCAACATCGCATGACAACCGATGCTGGTGTGTTTACGTCCCCGTAACTTAGCGGTTCGGCAAAAGGAACCGCTAGAATAAGTACTAGGCTCCCAAAGAATAAGTCCTGGGATCGATTTGCTCGACTAAAGGCGGTGCTCCAGCATGGCCGCAGTCAAATGACTGAAACAAGTAAAAGAGTAAAAGAGTAATCGTTACACCCAAGGCGACGAGCGGGTAGAATCATTGACAAGTTGGACAAAATACTTTACGATATTTCTTCCGTCTTTTTACTTTCTGAGTTCAAATTCCGGTAAGGTCGGCGTGACTTTTTCAAATTTTGTACCTATCCTAGAAAGAATTTTTAAGGCGGGGAGGTAGCAGAAACGTTACTGCGTCGGACAAAATAAGTACAGTTGAACACTAAAGTCGATGTCATCGACTTGCCCCACCTCCTCTAAAATTGCTGGCCTTGTGTCAACATTTGAAATCATTAATCTACTATAATGATACTCTTTTGTTTTTTTCTCCGTCGCAAGAAATGAATGAGAAAGGAAGGGGTGATAAATAAATAAGGAAGGAAGGGGTGATGGCAAACTGGTAGTGGGGGGCGTTTCGACTCTGTGTGAGTATATGTGTGTGTATGTAAAAGAGAGGTATGTAAGTGTGTGGGGGGGGGTATGTGTAACAGACGATGATCGATGTCACATCTCAAAAGACAACCACTAGATAACATTGACAAGTGTATTAATTTGGTTTACCATCCATATTTATATATAAAAATCTACAATTAGCCGTCATTTTTGACGGCACGGGGTCAGCTAGTTGAACATAATCCAGATAAGCCAACATTGAAACTCCTCTATCTATTAAAACGGGACGAGACGTGCACAGACCGGTTCGATTCAAGCACGTATTGCGTAAAAGATAACTGGCTTAACGATTGTGATTTCCTTAAGAATAATTATCTAGTAAAGGGCGAATGTAATACAGCAGTTCGTGCTGAGCCTATGAATCGAACTCAAATATCCTCAAGATGCAGTTTCTCTCTTTACTCTTTTACTTGTTTCAGTCATTTGACTTTGGTCATGCTGGAGCACCGCCTTTAGTCGAGCAAATCGACCCCAGGACTTATTCTTTGTAAGCCTAGTACTTATTCTATCTGTCTCTTTGGCCGAACCGCTAAGTTACGGGGATGTAAACACACCAGCATCGGTTGTCAAGCGATGTTGGGGGGGGGGGCAAACACAGACACACAAACACACACATGCAAATATATATATACATATATATACATATATACGACAGGCTTCTTTCAGTTCCCGTCTACCAAATCCACTCACAAGGTTTTAGACGGCGTGAGGCTATAGTAGAAGACACTTGCCCAAGGTGCCACGCAGTGGGACTGAAACCGGAACCATGTGGTTGGTAAACAAGCTACTTACCACACAGCCACTCCTACGCCCATATATTTCTATATATTTGTTACGAGTCATAATTTCGTTTTAACCATACCTGCATTATTTATAATGTCAATGTACCCAAATACCAGAATACCTCTATATAACATTCTGAGGACTCGCAAATTCTAGTGATATGAACATTATTTTATCGGCATTCTGTAACATACGCACGCGCGCGTGAGCAAATACAAAAGTAATGTGTAATACAGAAATATAACAAGAATGTTTCGGCAAAGGACTCAATGAAATATAAAATTAAATTCCAGAACGCTGACATAATAGCATATAAAATTACTAAGCAAAATGACAAGTAAAATGTAAAGTCTCTCTCTCTCTCACACACACATACACACACACACACACACACACACAAACTCGCACACAGAGAAAGAGAGAGAGAAATAGATAGATATACTCAAACATATATACATACGAAAATATGTAGATAATTTTATTATTATTATTGATATTTATTTCTTTATTACCCGCAGGGTGCTAAATATAGTGGACAAACAAGGAGAGACAAATGGATTAAGTCGATTACATCGACCCCAGTGTGTAACTGGTACTTATTTAATCGACCCCGAAAGGGTGAAAGGCAAAGTCGACCTCGGTGGAATTTGAACTCAGAACGTAACGGCAGAAGAAATACCGCTCAACATTTCGCCCGGCATGCTAACGTTTCTGCCAGCTCGCCGCCCTTAATTATTACTAAGGCGTCGGAAGACGGCGAGCTGGCAGAATTATTAGCACCGCGAACAAAATGCTCAACAACATTTCATCCGTCTTTACGTTCTGAGTTCAAATGCTGCTGGGGTCGATATCAACTAGCGCCTCCCCTAAAGTTTCAGGTTTTGTGTCTATTGCAGAAAAGATTATTAACGAGAAAGCCTAACCCTAACACCTTAACCCAAACCCTAACTCCCTAACTCTAACTCTAAAACCCTAACCCTAACCTTAAAACCCTAACCTTAACCTTAACCCTAACCCTAAAGCCCTAACCCTAAAGCCCTAACCCTAAAGCCTTAACCCTAACCATAACCCTAACCCTAAAGCCCTAACCCTAAGACCCTAACCCTAAAACCCTAACCCTAAAACCTTAACCCTAAAACCCTAACCCTAACCCTAACCCTAACTACAAACATTTTTGGAAATTTTTTTCAGAATCATAATCTCCGTATTTTTCCGCATATTTAAAAATAAAAAAAATTCTGAAAAACGTAGTCGTACTCTGCGTGGAGATGGGGAGGGGTAATTTCAAAATGCCGATTTCTGCCAATTATTTTGCAGATTCGTACTCTCCGTAGCCGAAAATGGTGGTGTGTGTAGAAAAAAAAAAAGAAAAAGAAAAGGGAGGGTTGGAGTGGGGTACTAAAGGAAGTCTTGCCACAATGTACCTTGCTCAATGACACACCGCACCCCCAGGGACCGAACTCGCGACCGTAAGCGTAATACTCTAACCGCTAAGCCACATGCCTTGACTTATACTATGATACTACTTAAATCTGATAACGCCTCTTTATTATGCTTGTGAGGCGTGATTCACTCGTTGTCTTTTTTTTTAAATCACTTCTTATCGTCATCATACGTCATTATAATGGAATGCGACGATGTGTGTGTACATGCGTGCGTCTGTGTTGATGTCTGGACATACGTGCGTGTTGAAAGGTGTCGATAGTTACATACGTATGTACGCTTGTGTGTGTGTGTGTGTGTGTGTAACTACTAAAGTAATAGTTAGGGTGTTGCATTATATTTATGAGCGCACGATCGTGGTTTCAATTCCTCGACCGGGGATATGTTGTGCTCTTGTGCACAATACTTCTTGTGGTGGAAGGAATTCCGTAAAGGGGGGAGAGATGACGTCACGTGAACGAGTAAGACGAAAAGTTTCCCTCTTTTTCATGCTATCAGTGATAGATGCTAAATGGAATGCCGCATCACGCCCTGGATATTCTATGGGTGATTAGCTCTTCCGGTGACGAAGGAAAGGAAGAAGGCGGCCCCGTGACGCTACGGAGATCTCAAAGGGAATGTCGTTCCCCCACCCCAGGTGGATAGACGATTACGAGACAGGGGCACTTGGTGGAAGGAAAACCGGAAGCGAGGAGAGATGACCTCACGTCGGCGAGTGATAAACTGTCCGAATGCTTCCATTACCTCTTCTCTATTAGAGAATGTTTTATTGCTTATGAGAAGTTCAAAATGCTTAAATGAGTAATGATCAGTAGGAGAGATATTCGAGGAATAGGGAGGATGTTGCAAAATCTCATAATTCAGGCTTTGCAACTTTTGAACCGTAGCTTGAGGAGTGCCAGGACGTGCATTGTCGTGGAGCAAAATTGGGCCATCTCTATTCACTAGTCTGGATTGCTTCATTTTCAAATTCTCATGCATACAATCAATTTCCTGGCAATACGATGTCGCTGTTACCGTTTTTCCTTGTTGCAAAAATGAATAATAAATAACTCCCTTCGCAGACCACCATACAGTGACCACTGACATTTTAAAGGTGCACTGGGGCGTTTGGATAGTGTTTAGGTGACTCTCCTGCATCTAATCACTGTCCTGTTCTCCTGCTGTTGTTTTAAGAGTATCCATTTCTCATCACAAGTAATGATTTGAGGCAAACATTGTGTTTTTCCAATCGAGAAAGCAATAAGGAACACACTTCGGGGCGTCTGATTTTTTTTTTTTTTTTTTTTTTTTTCTCGTTCAGTTGATCTGAAACAAACCTACCTGTTTTCTTGATTTTCCAATTTTTTACAGGTGTCTAAAAACAGTTGTGTGAGATGTTTGGAGTTCTGATGAAAGTTTTCAAACCTTTGTTCTCGGATTTTGTTCAACCAAAGCATTTAATTCATCATGCCCAATAACTGATTTTGGCCTACTCCTTGGTTTATTTTCAAGGTTATCATCTCCTAAACGATAGCTTTAGAACCATCTCTGAACAGTTCTGGTGTCAACAAAACCATTACGAAAGGCCCGCTTGATATTCCATAGAGCTTCTGCGGCAGAATGACCCAGTTTGTACTCATACGAGAAAATCATATAGTTTGGTTGTTATCATTTTCATAACGTCTGTGGGTACGAATTTTGTATGCAAATATTGTTGGCAAAGAAAAAGAGTCAAAATTAAATGCAAGATATACAAAATTTTAAATAACTAAAATAACAAATAATTAAAACACACGACATTTCATGTGAAACAACCTAATATATGTATCGTATCGTGGCTGTTTGATAAGAAGCTTCCTTCCTAACCACATGGTCCCGGGTTCAGTTTAACTGCATGGCATGGTCAAGTGTCTTCTACTATAGCCTCGGGCTGGCCAGAAACTTGTGAGTCGATTAGGCAGACGGAAACTGAAAGAAGCCCGTCGTATATATTATATATATATATATTCTAGCAGCTGCCTTTAGTCGAACAAATTGACCCCAGAATTCATTGTTTGTAAGTCTAGTACTTATTCTATCACTGTCTTTTGCCGAACTGCTAAGTTACGGGACACAAACAGAGCAACATCAGTTGTCAAGTGATGGTGGGGGTACAAACACAGACACACACATACAAATGTACACATATATACGACAGTCTTCTTTCAGTTTCCGTGTACGGAATCCACTCACAAGGCGGTGAGCTGGCAGAAACGTTAGCACGCTGGGCGAAATGCTTAGCGGTATTTCGTCTGCCCTTACGCTCTGAGTTCAAATTCCACCAAAGTCGACTTTGCCTTTCATCCTTTCGGGGTCGATAAATTAAGTACCAATTACACATTGGGGTCGATCTAATCGACTTAATCCCTTTGTCTGTCCCCTCTATATTTAGCCCCTTGTGGGCAATAAAGAAATATGAACTGCAGTAATCATTCTTGCTATTGATGATGTTTAAACCCACGTCACTCAACATGTAGGAGACATATAGTCAGGTCAAAGGTATTTCAACTGTAACAATCCTGCACTTTCTCATTATGGATATCGATATCTAGTATTGTGTTATTCCACGGGTGCTTCAAATTGTTTAAATGGTGGTGTTTAGTAAATTGAATGAGACCTGGTTGATATTTCTAGTAGGTCGAGAGACCACATTGTGCAACAGTTGGAAAACTTTTGTAGTATCACCAGTGAATTGCCAATGCATAAGAACGTAGAGGTGCATCTGTGCTCAGAAAAGAAGGAATTTAGTTTATTTTTAGATCTGATTGACTAAGTATGTCGCAGATATCTGACTTTGGATATGTTTCCATGAGCCTTATAACATATTTTTGTATTCTTTACGACACGAGGATGTTATTTCAACATCCACGTAATAATCCTTAAATTTTATAATTAAACAACTTATATAAAATTACTGTTTTAATTTTGAGACTTAAACATAGGTTTTTCGGGTCTTCGTCAGCAAGCTATTTCAAATTTCCAGAAGGGATAAGCTCGTTTACTGTTGGAAAGTTCCTTATTATTGATGTAGTAGCTTTTTTCATCGGTTCAGGGATAATTAGATAAACTGACTACCCGTTTTTCTGATAATGATTGGTAATAAATCTCATCAATAATCTACAGCTGAACTTATGTTACATTTTATTAACATCTTTTGCATTAATTATGCAACTGATTTCCACAAAAGCGGTAAATTATTATTTTATGGATCTAAATAACAATTTTTCAGGTTGTAATCAGAAAGTAATCGATGATGATCGATACGATAGTAATCTTCTAGATCGATTTCAGATCGTTATGACAGTCGTTGTCGTTGTCGTCGTCATCGTCAAACTTCATGTAATCAATCAATCAAAACATCCACCTGGTGCTACATGATCATGCATCACGTGTTTTGGCTGTTAAACGTAATATAGATTCCTTCACATCAATAATCACACGTAATTCGTTGTCAGAATTAGAATTCAGATCCAACGACATTTGATCGATGTTGCTTAGGGTCTTCCATCACAGTGAATACACTGAAACGGCTTCTGTATTTTTTCTTCTTTTCTTTCAAGCTCCTAAGATACATTGAACTCGAAATTGCAAACCAGCAGTACATTATATTACATTCCATAATTGCTAATTCTTGGAAGTTGTAGTTGCTGATTAGCTCTCAGTCAGCTTTGAATCAAAATTGTTTCAGTTCTCATCTCATGGTTGAATATTTATTTTGTCAGACAATTGTGCATTTTGAACCACATTGTCTCATGTGTCCCTACTTTTTTAAGACGTTACAGCGTTAGTGTATTTGAGAAAGGTTTAGTTGCTCTTGCTAGTAGGTCAACTGAACAGGTATATATATATATATATATGTGTGTGTGTGTGTGTGTGTGTGTGTGTGTGTGTGTGTGTGTGTGTATGCACATACACATA
>NC_068983.1:54537558-54542558 GCF_001194135.2 Octopus bimaculoides
TATATATATATATATATATATATATATATATATATATATATATATATCAAGGTAGAAGATGTTGAGACGCCGCTCCTATCTGGAGTGGAGACTCTATGTCTCGTTGCCGTAAAGCAGTGTGCTGAGGACGTAACGCCTTATAGATAGCAATCTTGGACTCGCTTTGTAAGCTTGACAAAATGAGTCCAACTGATCTAAGGAGAGGTTATCAGTGATGGTAAAGCCGAGGTAGATGAATTCATGGACTACCTCCAGCTCGTAGTCGTTGCTGGTGAGGTGATAGGAGGAGCTGACACCTTGGCCCATCATGTTGGTTTTCTTCAGACTAACAGTCAGGTTGAATTCCTGACAGGCCTTTGAGAGTTTATCCATGGGTACTAGTCAAGCACAGGGATCGATGTAATTGACTTCCCCTCCCCTCAAAATTACTGGTCCTGTGCTAAAATAAGAAAGGATTGTTTTAGTTTGCTATTGTTTTCCCTTCTTCCATATTCCTACACTCGATATTCTGTGCTAGGGTTGGAGGATTGACGCATACTCGTAGGTTATAAATCACGTTTTACAGATTACTTTACCGGTGTATGCAAATTCGTTTATCACTGTGTCACAAAGGTTTCATATTGCTCGGATGTATTACAATTTGTTATGCTGATCTAAGAAATAACTTCATTCGTTGTCATATGTGCATATCTGTCTTATCAATTAATAGCTCCTATTACAAGCCTCACACATACACAAAATTGTGTCACACGATTTCTTGATAAAATGTCTTCTATTAATATCAGATAATCTAATGTTAGTTTTAACTTAGCCGATCGTTTCAAAGGTATTTACTCTTGCGTACGTAAAGTCGTGGTTTCAATTCCCGGCCCCGGCAAAGTGCTTTGTTCTTGAGACAAACTCTTCATTTAATGTTCCTTCAGTACTGTACGGAGTTTTTATTTATTAATTCATTAGTTTTTAGGCGTGAAAATACTTATTTTACCACAAAAATAATTAAAATCTCAAAAAATATAAATACCTATCGGCCGCAGAAGCTTGCTATATGCTGAGGAGTCCGCGGTATAAATTTACATAAATTAGTCAGAAAAATCCGTGATGTACCGAGTGAGCGATAAGTAAACCACGATATGGTGATGGATTACTGTAATAGCCTCCTAAGTATATCAAATGGAGCGATGAATACAATATGGGAACCAATAGTTAAGAAAGAAAGGGACAGACTGTCAAAATAGATTATATAGTCATTAGGTTTATAAGTCTAAAAGAATTCGCTCTGTCACTGCCTACGAGCATAGCGTAGTATATATATAAATAAAGAAACAGAGTCATAGAAGATTTAGAAAAAATGTATGTTTACATATAAGAGACAAGGTGTACGTACGCCGCTATATATATATATATATATAATACAGAATGGGACAAGAACGCAAAACATCCAGATAGACGATACAAAGAAAACACGGACAGGTCATTCGGAGTTTTCTTTCTTCAGTCGATATCCAGATTATCCTTGCAATTTCGGCTGGTTATTCTCGATATTGCTCCAATCTGGCCAGCCCCGAGGAAGAACTAAGCTAAGAGCATTCACTGGTATGTGCAATGCAGTCACCTAGAGGTTCTTACTTCAATTCCAGGCAAACCACTAAGGTAATTCACAAAAATCAACTGAAACAAAAAATGTCACGAAACGTAGAGAGCAGAATGAGAACAGTGTAACTCCATGGATCAAATAAAGGGTTAGGTTTGAAATTCTGATACAATAAACAAGTTCAGTACAAGACACCTGAAGAAGGCTGGGACATACACCTGCTGAAATGTAGTAAAAGCAACATTTAAGATTCGGATACCAGTTCGATTAATATAAAGAGAATACGTAATCATAGACTGGCTTCACCAGGAATTTATCACTTAATAAGACCACCTAGAGGCTAAGAAAAATTAGCCTCTAGGTGGTCTTTGGTAGGGATCCTGTTGAGGTAATGGACAATATCAGCTTTGATAAATTTGAACGCAGAAGATGCAGGTATCAAAGTGTCTTGCGTTTGCTTTAAACTTTCAATGCCTGATGGAGTCGTACAGATGCCGCCGTGATTGATATACAGAGTGACTTGGAATGCTAAATCTGCCAGAGGTGCAGCGGAAGAGGAGGAGGAGGAATACGACGACGACGACGACGATAGAAACAGCAAGACGGAGGCGAAGACGGAAAAGAGGAGAAAAAAAAGAAGAGTAGGAGATAGAGACGAATAATGAGAATGGGGAAGAAAAGGATAGGAATAGAGAAGCGAGAAAAAGAAGAATCCTTGAGGTTTTCGTTAGATGTAATTCTGGTGGTTCTCATTTCAGAATGTATCTGGTTTGCTGTGACAACTCGAGACATATTTCTTATCCTCTTGTCTCAGCTTCTAACTCTCAGAATAATCTTGTTTGAGTTCGATCTAAATTCTATAGAAAATCACTAGAGATAACGTTTAAATGACTGAATCGCACTACCAATACAAAAAGCAAGACTCAGTATTGCCTTGTAAACCTTTAATATTAATATACTTGGTGGTATTTTATGGTTGCAAAACGAAATATGCTGTCCCTACCAGCAATGAATATGTACGTCGCAGAATTATCCTTTCTATTATAGGTACAAGGCCTGAAATTAGGAGCGGGGTGATGGTCGATTACTTCGACTCCAGTGCGTAACTGGTCCTTATTTAATCGACCCCGAAAGAATGAAAGACAAAGTCGACCTAAGCGGAATACGTCTCAGAATAATGAATACAGAAGAATGTTTTTTTTTTATTCTTTTCTTTTATTTGTTTCAGTCATTTCACTGCGGCCATGCTGGAACACCGCCTTTAGTCGAACAAATCGACCCCAGGACTTCTTCGTTGTAAGCCTAGTACTTATTCTATTGGTCTCTAGTGCCAAATCGCTGAGTTACAGGGATGTAAACACACCAACATCGGTCTCAAGCGATGGTGGGGAGACAAACACAGACACACAAATAGATAGAGAGATAGCTAGCTAGCTAGATAGATAGATAGACAAACAGACAGATAGATAGATAGATAGATATATAGATAGACAGACAGACAGACAGATAGATAGATAGATAGATAGATAGATAGATAGATAGATAGATAGATACTACGGGCTTCTTTCAGTTTCCATCTGCCAAATCCACTCACAAGGCTTTGATCAGCCCGAGGCTATAGTAGAAGACACTTGCCCAAGGTGCCACGCAGTGGAACCGAACCTGGTATCATGTAGTTGAGAAGGAAACTTCTTACCACATAGCCACTTCTGCGCCTATATAGGGAAATAAAATTATCCTTTTGGTGAATAGAGTGACTCTATTAATAAAGTAAATATTTCCTTTCTTTCAATTTTGCTGTGGAAAAAGTCTGTTAACTTTTGACATCTAATCAAAGAAAGAATAGATTGACATCTATTTATGGAAAAGTTAATACTTTTTTCCGTCTTGCTGTGCGCAATTCCATTTCATATGTAAATTGTCATTACTATTCTATAACTCTTTTATTCGTGTCAGCCATTGGACTGCAGCCATGCTGGAATACAGCCTTGCTTGTAGGTTTAGTCGAAACAAATCGACCTCAAATACTTGTTTTAAAGTCTGACACTTATCCTATCGGTTACTTTTGCCGTATTGTTAAGTTATAGCACTGTAATAAACGAACCCCAGATGTGAAGTGGTGAAGGGACTGGCACTCTGTCGATACGACGACGAGGTTTCCAGTTGATCTGATCAATGGAACAGCCTGCTCGTGAAATTCACGTACTGAACATTCCACAGACACGATTACCCTTTACGTAGTTCTTAGAGAGATTATGCGACAAGGCTGACCCTTTGAAATACAGGTACTATTCATTTTTGCCAGCTGAGTGGACTACAGCAAAGTGAAATAAATCGTCTTGCTCAAGGACACATCACGCCGCCGGAAATCGAACTTACAACCTTACAACCCTCAACTGAATACCCTAACCTCTTAGCCACGCGCCTTCACAGCGAAGGGACAGGCACACACGCAAACATTTTATATCATAGAGCAATATATTACGGGTTATTTCTCATATTTCTTCTATTTTTCAAAATTAAGATAAACGAAGTTCTTTTTAATCTAAAATATACACTCCTTCATTTTCTACAATGCTCTTCCATCTATCTGGTAGACTTGCAAGGTCCCTCTTCTAAAATTCACTTGTCTGTGACGAAAAATACTTCTCCAGTACTGTTCTGACCTCGTCTACAGAATTCATGTTTTTTCCGTCCAAATGATTTTGAAGACTGCGAAATAAATGATAATCAGACGGGGCAATGTCCAGCCAATATGGTGGGTAGGGCATCGTTTCCCATTCAAACTGCTCCAGCCTTTGGAATGTCATCCTTGCTGAATGTGGCCAAACATTATCCCGATTGAAGAACACCTTTCGTCTTGAAACCAAAGATGGTTGTTTTTCTTCTAGCGCTGACTTAGGCTGCTCAAGCTGCTTGCAGTAGACCTTTGTTATCGTTTAGTTTGGGTTTAAAAGTTCAAAGTGGACTAAACCTTTCATATCCTACCAAACAGATAACAACACCTTACGTGGGTGAAGACCTTCTTTAGCCTGGGGTGCCGGTGTTTCTCCTTTCCACTGTCTTCGGCGCTTGACATTTTTATAGACAACCCATTTCTCATCACCAGTCACTATTCGGGCCAAAAAAGGTTCATTCGTGAGACGTGACAGCAAAGAAGAGCACACATTCACTCTCTGCGCACGATTAGACTCGGAAAGTTTGTGATGAACTCATTAACCTAATTTACTGACTTTTCTGATGGCACGCAGGTGTCAATGAATAGTTGAATGACCAAATCCAAGTTTCTCTGCTAGTTCCTCAACAGTCACGATGGGATTTTGTTCCACCAGGGTTTGCTGGGCGTCCTCATCGAGCTCTGCAGATCTTCCAGGACGAGGCTCGTCTTCTAGGCTGAAGTTTCCGGCTC
>NC_068983.1:54545783-54553982 GCF_001194135.2 Octopus bimaculoides
ATATATATATATATACATATACATATACATATACATAAATACGACGGGCTCCTTTTAGTTTCCGTCTACCAAATCCACTCACAAGGCTTTGGTCGGCCCGAGGCTATAGTAGATGACACTTGCCCAAGGTGCCACGCAGTGGGACAGAACCCGGAACCATGTGGTTCGTAAGCAAGCTACTTACCACACAGCCACTCTTACGCCTATATATACACTATCTTTTATCGTTTGCTTGTTCCTGTCGTCTGACTGCAGCCATGAAGGGCACCGCCCTGAAGGGCTCAGTCGGACAAATTGACCCTAGTACTTAGGCGAGCTGGCAGAACCGTTAGCACACCGAGCAAAATGCTTAGCGGCATTTCATCTGTCTTTATGATCTGAGTTCAAATGCCGCTGGGGTCGACTTTGCTTTTCATCCTAATGTTTTCGAAGTCGATAAAATAAGTACCAGTCGATCAATGGGGCCGATGTAATCGACTTGCCCACTCCTCCAAAATTTCTGGCCTTGTGCCAAAATTTGAAACCATCATTATTAACATTTCCATTTCACTTCCCAGAGTTCTCGATTTCACTAGCTCCGGTTAATTCTGCAAGAGCGGACAGTAATCTGTTGTCAAACATCTTACAGGGTCTCTTTCCACGATACTTAACAAACAAGTACCAATCTCAGGATCCTCGCTGTCCGCAATAAAGCAGTTTTCTGAATATGTTCTACCCTCATATCAATCCTAGTTTCCTCAACAAATTCCTCAAATCTGCTTGTTAATGCTCCCTGTATCCTTATACCTATTTTGATTACTGTTGTGCTCTTCATTGTCCATTTTCGTGCAATTTCATGTTTTGTCTGACACTTATTCTATTAGTCTCTTTTGCTGAACCACCAAGTTACGAGAACGTAAACAAATCAACACCGGTTGTCAAGCAGCGAAAAAAGAAAAAAACACAAATACTTATACGACGGACTTCCACACAGTTTTCGTCTACCGAATTTTTTTCACAAGGGACTGGTCGGCCCAAGGCTATAGTAGAAGACAATTACACAAGGCACCGTACGGTGGGAACGAACCCGAAATCATGTGGCTACAAAGCGAACTTCTTAACCACACAACCACACCCGTGTCTGTGTCTAAAAAGATAATCATAAGACGAGATCGTCATGGTTAGAACATCACTGATCATAGGCTACCTCGTTCAAGGAAGACCAGGAGCAACATATCAGTAATAACAGCAGTTGTAGTCTACTGCGGTGGATCTCCGTCGGTCAACGAAGCGGATTAAGTTGATCAGTTAATTGATTTCCCTGCTCCTATGCTAACGTATACGCAGCTGAGTATTCCGCAGACATGTGCACCTTAACGCATTTACTAAACAGAATCAGCGTGACACAGTGTGTGACAAAGCTGAATCTTCTGAATTACAGATACCTTCAGCCCGGCGGGCTTCTATGTGGTTTCCGTCCACTCAGTTTCGTCCACAAAGTAGATGTTGATCAACTCGGGGCTGGGGGATCGAACCCAAGACTTCGTAGCTGTGAAGAGAATATCTTACTCATTCAGTCATACTGCACCTATAAGCTTTTCACATTTACTTGTTTTAGTTATGAACTGCGGCCATGCTGCAGCCTCGCCTTGTAGAGTTAGTCGAAAAAAGAGACCCAAGGACTTATCTTTAAAGTTCGGTGCTTGTTTTATCTGGGTCTTTTTTGCTAAACCACTAAGTCATAGAGCCGTAAACAAACTAACACCAGTTGTCAAGCTTTGAGAAAGTAAACACAAAACACACACACACACACACATTTTTTAATGTCTACTTGTTTCCATCATTGGACAGCAAAACAATCCTGTGGCACTATGCTGAAGGGTCAAGTCGAAATAACTGACCCCAGGACTTATTCTTTTAACATACTATTTTGCCGAACCGTTATGTTACAGGACCATAAACAGACCAACACTAGTTATCAAGAGGTGATCGGGACAAACACACCACACACGCACACACACGCACGCACACGCACACGCACACACAGACAAATTCTAAGGCGGCGAGCTGGCAGAAACGTCAGCACGCCGGGCGAAATGCTTAGCGGTATTTCGTCTGCCGCTATGTTCTGAGTTCAAATTCCGCCGAGGTCGACTTTGCCTTTCATCCTTTCGGGGGTCGATTAAATAAGTACCAGTTACGCAGTGGGGTCGATATAATCGCCTTAATCCGTTTGTCTGTCCTTGTTTGTCCCCTCTGTGTTTAGCCCCTTGTGGGTAGTAAAGAAATAACACATACTCAAGCTGAACAGCTTCCACACAGTCTTTGTCTGTACCAAACTCACTCACAAGAAACTGGTCAATCTAAGGCCTATAGTAGAAGGCAATTACCTAAGGAGCCACGGAGTGGGATTGAACCCCAAAACCGCGTGGCTGGAGAGCGAACTTCTAAGCGACCCAAACTTGTCTGCGTCTATAGTCTTACAATAGTTTTTCTACAGCAGGTCATTCCAAACAAATTTTCTTTGTCAGAGGTTGCACAATTCCTAGTATGTGTTGGTTCATATTCTGAACTGTGTGTGTGTGTTTGAGAGGGTGCGTGTGTGTGTGTGTGAGAGCAAGCGAGTGAATGTGTGCGTGTGTGTGCGTGTGTGCATACGCGTGTATGTGTGTATGGGGATGAGTGTGTGTGCCCGCACATGAGTGCATGTGCCTGAGAGAGTGTGTGAACAAATGCATGTGTGAGTGAGTGAATGTGTTTGTGAGTGTGTGTGTACGTGAGCGAATGTGTCTACGTGCATATGGGCATGCGGATGTATATGTTTGTGTGTGTGCTTGAGAGAGAGAGAGAAAGAGAGAATGAATGTGCGTGACTGTGTGAGTAAATATGCTTGTGTGCGTGTGTATATGTATGTGCTTTGTGTGCGCGTGTGAGCGAGTGCGTGTGCGTATGTACATGTGTGTGTGTGTGTGCATGTGTATGTGTGTGCATATGTATGTGTGTGAAAATAAGTGTGCGTGAATGAGTGAATAAATGTGTGCCTATGTGTATGTTGCATGCGCGCGCGTGTGCGTGCGTGCGTGCGTGCGTGTGTGCGTGTGTGTGTGTGTGTGTGTGTGTGTGTGTGTGTGTGCAAATGTGCGCATGTGTTACTTCTGTTATTATCTAATCTAACATCATTGAAACAGCTCTCAGCTCATTGCTTGATTTGTTATTTAGCATAAGATGGTACGGCATGGACAATTATTATTTTTATTATCATTATTATTACTTTTTATTTTCATTTTTCATTTTTTTATCCTTTTGTTTTCGTGTCTTTCATATTTTTTTTCTTTTCATTTTTACTCTTTACTCTTTATTCTTTATTCTAAAAATCCTATTTGAACTTGATGATCTAATTTTTAATGTTATTTGATTTCTCGATTGTTCTATGTTTAATTTCGGAAATGATTTTTAATATTAATATTTCATTTCCTTTTATTTGGATTTTAATAATTTCTTTCTTTCTTCCTTCCTTTCTTTATTTCTTTTTACATTATTCTTATTTTTATTATTTCCATATTTCTTCTTTACAGTTCATACGAATTCCTTTCTAACTACGACTGAAAAGAAATGGCGGATCTCACCTTTTGTATTTTCAAGGCTGGAGAATGTTATTTTTTGTTGCGATTTTTTCTTTTTAATTTCTATTTTATTATCCAACTTTTTCACTCTTGCCATCACAATTGTCTTTTATATCAGTTCCCATCATTCACTACATGAACATTTCCCTTGTAGTTAGTTATAAAAATGTCGACTTCGACTTCGCTGTCCCTTGGGTTTAAACTATTTTGTTAGTGTTTTGCGCTCTTTCTTTTCATTTCAGGAACAAAAATAAAATAACCAAAATTATAACAACAAAAAGGCCGAAAGCAATACGTTATTATTATTATTATTATTATTATTATTATTATCATTATTATTATTATTTCCCTTTTGATCAATGTAAACTCACCTTTTTTGTGTGGTATTTCGCCTTTTGATGTAGTTCTCAATGTCTTGGGACCTTGTGGCCAATAAATGAAATTATTATTATTATTATTATTATTATTACTATTAAGAATAATATTTATGAGTTATAGGCTATTTTATATTTGTACCTTTTTCTCTCTAAAGCTCTATGTTTCAACTGTTGTTGAGAAAATTACTCTGAAGGGAGCTTCTTTTGTAACGATTTCTAATTTAAGCTTAAGGGACACACATTTGTGGGAAAGGGCACTGTTGATTTTATCGCCACAAGCAATCAGTTAGGTGGCACTTATTTTATCGACCCCGGGAGAATGAAAGGAAAAGTCGAGTTTGACACGATTCAAACACAGAATGTAGACTGTTGATAATATAGCAAGAAGCAATGTTACCTCACTTAAATAGAGAGAGACATCATACGCATTCTGTATTGCCATTTTTGGATTGTAGTCTTTACCACCAATAAGGCGACGAGCTGGTAGAATCGTTAGAGCGTCGGAAAGAAATGTTTTGTGGCATTTATTCCAGGCATTAACGTTCTGAGGTCAACTTTACCCCTCATCCTCCAAGGGGCCATAAAATAAAGTGCTAAGATAGAAGGTATTGACTCACCTCTTCTTTAAAATTGTTAGTTTTGAGCCATATTTGAAACTAAGGCAGTGAATTGGCAGAATCATTAGAGCATTGGACAAAATGCCCAGCGCTATTCCTTCTGACCCATTGCGTTCAGAGTTCAATTTACACCAGAGTCAACAGTTCTTAAATAACAATGACAGTACAATGATCAAACCAAGAAGTGAAATAAAATCTTTGCAACTGATATTCTACATCTGAATTTTATGTTACACATTGAAATGCCTTCCAGAAGTTTCGTCTTATTTAAAAATTCCCAGTTTTGATCGATTTAGAGTTAGTAAAATAAGATGACAGAACTAGTGTTGTGGTCAATGATATCGATTACACTCTATCCTCGAAATTAGAATTGCCAATGTTCAGAAAACATGTCAAGCTTCAAAACTGAGAATTTTTCAATAAGGCGAAACTTCTGGAAGGCATTTTAATGTGTGGCATGAAATTCAGACGTAGAATATCAGTTGAAAAGATTTTATTTCACTTCTTCGTTTGGTCATTGCATTGACATTGTTATTTAAGAAAAGGCTGTATTCTTACACAGGAATAACCACACAATAAGTAAAATTCATTTCCATATATATTATATTAAATAGTTAATATGTTGCATGTGTACAAAGTAAATCTGTATTATATTGAAAAATAAACATTTGTGCAAGGATGTATGTGATACCTAAAGCTTTATGATATGAAAGATAAAGAGAACGTCCTAGTTAAAGCCATTGTGACATATGTCTATCATTATTATTATAAATATAATAGAGAGTAGGGGAGGTAATTATGTAGAATTGTGTATGTATGTATGTATGTATGTATGTATGTTGACAAAACACAAGTATAACTACCTTTGTCGAATATGTATACATTTTAGATTCTAAGGTAAATCTCGAGTGTTCAAATTGCCAGCTTTTTATAACTTCAAGCAAGAATTCTAGACTGTTCGAAATACAATTTGATGGGAACTTCAGTTGCAAAAAAAATGTACATATGTATGTTGGGGAAATTGCCATAGTGATTGTGGATAGTTTCCGATTCTTGTACATTCCCTTTTATCTAATGTTTCAATGCGCAGTTCAATATTCACGGTACAGCACATCCCAGAAAATCACTAAGAATGAGGTTCTCGTCATCCCCCAAAACGATTACCCTTACTTACTGTGCCAATTGCTGGCTCTTGAACCTCTGATGATTTGGTGAAGTAGTGTGACGCCATTCCATTGACTTTGCCTTCATTTCAAAAAGATATACTCATGTTTTATCTTGTCAGTAGATCACAAAATAAAAATGCCTTTAGTGGCTGCAAATGCTTCCAGTCAGCACTGGATTAACCATTAAGAAAAAATAAGCACGTGCTTAGGGCACCAAGGGAAGAGTAGAACCACAGAAATGGTAAATGGTTTACGGCACAGGAGAAATCATTTTAAACTTGCTAAAGTAATATTCAATGTGGTTTGTATCATCAAAAATATAATTAAGGCGGCGAGCTGGCAGAAACCTTAGCACGCCGGGCGAAATACTTAGCGGTATTTCGTCTGCCGTTACGTTCTGATTTCAAATTCCGCCGGGGTCGACTTTTCCTTTCATCCTTTCGGGGTCGATAAATTAAGTACCAGTTATGCACTGGGGTCGATGTAATCGACTTAATCTCTTTGTCTGTCCTTGTTTGTCCCCTCTGCGTTTAGCCTCTTGTGGGCAATAAAGATATAAGAAATATAATTTCGAAGTATCCCTGGTGTTATATGGAGAATCTGACCAAAGACTTAGCAATGAAACAAGTAGAAGAAAACTTTTCACATATGAAGAGGAAGTATACAAAAAATAAACATTATATTCCATCTTACTGTTAATTTTGTTTCATTTTGAAGCATAAGAATTTGTTTTATGATTTATTACTTTTTACATTTTGAATGACATAAACGGGAACACCAAAAGATTTTAAGTGCTTAGGGCCTCTATGGGTTTTAATCCGGTCCTGCTTCCAGTAGATCAGAGGAAAATCTTACTTTTCTCGCTTGGGTATCAACTGCCGAGATAACTTCTCCAATGGCTGCGTTGATTAGAAAAGAATTTGATCAACGAGTGCAATTGAATATTTAGTCGAGCATACTTATGATTAAAGCGTTCTAGTTGTGATCATTTCGTTTCCTACTTGTATGCATATTGTATACAAGTCGATATAATTCAATATGTCTCCGTCAGTTTTAATATGTTAGGCTGTGGTTTGAGGGAAACTTATTTACTATTTCCAGCAGGCTGAGTTAGCTAATAAAGATACCTTTGTTATGTGTGTGGGTGGAGAGTGAAAGAGATAGAGAGAGAAAAAAAGAACGAAAGAGTGTGCGGTTGTGTGTGTGTGTGTGCAAACACATTAGATATAATCTGGAGTATATCCTGCCGAGACATTATTCAATATCTTAGACGACTGGTTTTGATTTCTTACTTTTTGTTTTGTTTTGTTTTT
This sequence comes from Octopus bimaculoides, assembly GCF_001194135.2. Classification (NCBI taxonomy): domain Eukaryota; kingdom Metazoa; phylum Mollusca; class Cephalopoda; order Octopoda; family Octopodidae; genus Octopus; species Octopus bimaculoides. The sequence continues at coordinate 54,552,859 of NC_068983.1, forward strand.
ATTTGTTGTTGATTTTTTGGTGGGGAAGGGGCATTGGGTAAACAATGGTTTGATTCCTGTCAAAGTTGTCACCTTAATTTATATTTCCAAGCATACACACGCACATACGCACACACACACACACACACACACACACACACAAATACACACACGCAAATACACACACACACACAAACACAACACACATGCATACACACACACACACTCTTAGACAGATAAATGGATAGATATTGATTTCTTGAAAATTATATGTATGTATGCATGTATGCACACACACACACACACACACACACACAAACACAAACACACACACACACACACACACACACACACAGACGCACACAAACACACACACATACAAGGTGGGGTATAGGTGTATACATGTGTATACATACATGTATACACATATACGTAAAGCAGAGGGCTCTAAAATAATTAACAGGAGCCAGATGGTATGTAGTGATGTGTATCTGTTTGTTTATAGGGTGTGTAAGTATTTTACGTTCTACTCTTGTCACAGTTGAACGGTTCACAATGGAAAAGTATTCAACTAGAAATAACCTTCTTTTCCACACACACACACACACACACACACACACACACACACACACACACACACACACACACACACACACACATTGTCTGTGAGTGTGAGTGTAAGGAACAGTGTGTGTCTGCGTGACTACAAATCTATTTCAAGGGATCGATATGCATCATTGATGAATATACGCAACACTGGCTAATTGGTTATATACTCAACAAACACACACACACACACATACACACACACGTACATACGTATAAACACGTGTATACACGCACGCGAACACATGTACATACACATGCACAGATGTGAGACTACATGTTATTTCAATAGGCATATTTTGTAGGATGTGTGTGTGTGTGTGTGTGTGTGTGTGTGTGTGTGTGCGTGTGCGTGTGTTCCACATCTGTTTCATAGGTGAATAGTTGACATTAAAACGCATTTGTTTATGCCCTGTAAGACCTGACTATATCCAAATACGTGCACGCACGCACATTCACTCTCTCTCTTTCTCTCTCTCTCTCTCACACACACATACCTACATGCATGTATGCACATGTATATGTGTGTGTATATATAT
>NC_068983.1:54554007-54556938 GCF_001194135.2 Octopus bimaculoides
TATATATATATACACACACACCTATATGCATGTATGAGCATGTATGTATGTATGTATGTATGTATATATATATATATATATGTGTGTGTGTGTGTGTGTGTGTGTGTGTGTGTGTGTGTGTAAGTTAGCGGTTGTACAACCTTCTAGATTTGACCATTCATCTATGTCAAGTAGCTGATATCTATTTTCAGGCAAGTTGGTTAACTGAAGCATGTTGTCTCTTGCACTGTGCTCAACTTAAGACAACGTGATTCAATTTTTGATCACTCACTCCAACAACTATCTAATTTAAACTTATGAATATACTCTGAATTCGTGTGTCATATCTACACAACATGTTTGGTTGCAAAATTTTAATGTAGTTTACGTTTTGTGTGCAAATTTTATTCCCGTCTTTTGTTCTGCTTGTTGGGGAAAATGCTATAAAATCCCGTCGAGAATCTGGCTCAACATTCTGAGTTCGTATTCCACTAAGGTCAAATTTCCCTTTCAGCATTCCCTTTGTCGATAGAATAAAGTACCAGCGAAGTACAGAGGTTGGGGTAGTCTACAACTCTTTTCTCTTCAAATTGCTGGTCATCTGTTTAAATAAGAAACTATTATCGTCTCAGTTCTTTACGTCTTAGTTTCAAACTCTAAGATCAACATTGTCTTTCATCTTTTCAGGGTCTATAAAATAAGTTGAAATCTGAAGTCACAAATCGGAATTGATGGAATCAACTTAGCCAACAATTGAAAGTTATTGTCCTTGTAACTAAATGAGAAATCATTTTTAAGTTGGCGAGCTAGCAAATTGGTTACAGCGTCGGAAATAATACCTTGCGGTATATCTTCCCACTCTATGTTCTGAGTTCGAATTTCACCGTGGTCAACTTTGCCTTTCAGCTCTTCTGGGCTGATAAATTAAAGTTATGATCAAGAACTAGAGTCGATGCTATTGTTACCGTCACCTAACGAATTCACCTTTGCCTTTCATCCTCTTAAGACTGATAAAATATTTACCGGTCAAAATCTGGGGGTCGATAGAATTGCCTTAACCCCTTTTTACTCAAAACTGTTGTCCATATACCTAAATCAGAAACTATTTTAAAGGGCAAGCTGGTAGAATCGTTAGCTCCTCTGTTAAAATACTTAGAGGTATTTCATTCAGTTCTTCATACTCTCTACATATTTAAAATGTAAGGCTATGGTTTGAGGGAAACTTAGTTTCCATTTCCAGCAGGTTGAGCTAATAAAGCTACATTCTTTGGCAGGCTTATAAAGATACTTTCGTTCTGTGTGTGTGTGTGTGTATGTGTGTGTGGAGCGAGAGAGTGAGGCCAACTTTGCCTTTTATACTTTCAGGGTCGATAAAATAAGTACCAGTTGAACACTGGGGTCGATATAATCGACTTACATCGTTCCCCAAAATTTAAGGCCTTGTGCTTATAGTAGGAAGCATTGTGATTATTATTACGTTATTATTGTATCAGTCAGAGCAGATACGGTTTTGTTCGTTCATGATATTGACTTAAGAACAGTTCCTTCCCGTGGTTTCCAAAACTTGAATAATATTCTTCGCGTGTAAGGTTACTTAGTTATATTTTATTATTGAAAAGAAGAGAAAGGAAATCCATCGAACATTTTCTTTTCTTTACCATTCCTTTTTGTATTTCGTTTAACTTAACACCGTATGGATATTATTAACACCTTCTGTTGCATTGGATATTAACGCCTCCTGTTTTGCAAGAAATTGGATCAATATTTTTACGTTTAAATCGCGTAGCCCTACTTTACAATGCAAGGATTTTTAATTAATTGTTTTTCGTTAAAATAAAAACAAAAAATAAAAGAACTTTATTTCAATTTATTCGAACATTTGGTTTGTTAATGGCTCGGCAACATTTGTAATGGCGACCAGCCTGCAAAGCAACGCCTATCAAAGCAAAAAGTGGGGAAAAAAAGCGAACGATTCTGCATAATCAAAGCAGAAAAAAAGGACAAAAACATACCTGCTTTACAGCAACACACGCACGTTTTGCATGTTTTGAAAAAAGAGAACCTTGTGTTTTCAGGAAAAAATAGTTTAAGGCATTATGTGAATTCGCTCGGTGACAGTAACAATAAACATTGATGCTCAGACACAGGCAAAGACCTCGCCAAGCAAAAGGTGTACCTATAGAGAGCGTCTTGTTAATTTACGGTGTCGAATTTTAAACATGAACAAAACACAGACTGTCAAATCACTGACAAAATTACATTCATAAGAATTGCATTTGTTTGAGCGAAGAAGATATAAATATAAAGACGTAGGTAAGGAGACGACTGGCCTATCTTCGTCTCACGAGATAAGGTGGTTGTAGCTTCTCTGTATCCGTAAAAGACAAGTTTATGAAAGCTATGGCAGATGCATGGGCTTCCATTTTGTACGTGTAGATGGCTAAAGCCTAACCTCTGCTCGACTTTCAATGTTGGTGGAATGTTGGACACATGCAAATATTATGCAAAAGAACGCGCTTCACAAGCTTGTTCTCTGTTTCATAATATAATATAAAAATATGTAACAGCAAGGAGCATAGTATGTCACATTCATCCTAACTCGTAGTCATCTTTGCAAAACGATATATATATATATAATTTTTCCCGTCTGGCCGTATAGCTTTTTCTGTTTGTTTTCCTGTCTTGTTTTTTGTCCGCCACTACATTCCTCTATGGCAAGGTTTAATTTGTGTATACAAATTTACTTTGCGGTCCATGGGAAGAGCGGTTTTAACGATGCGTCCTACCCAGCTCTTTGAAACGCCGGTGTTAAAACGGGGGTAGCTGATGAAGGAGAATGTTCTCTATGTGGCTTGTGTGTTTTCTTGTCTACGTTTTGTTTGCAATGTCCTGTACCCAGATATGCACCTATACATACAGGTGGATGTCGGTATGCACATACCTGTACGTATA
>NC_068983.1:54557504-54558406 GCF_001194135.2 Octopus bimaculoides
TGTGTATGTATAACAAGTAAAAGTTTGTTATAGGCATGTATAAGATAAAATCTTATATAAAACACTACTAACAGTTAGAAAAATGGAGAAGAGAAGATGTTAAAAGTTCAAATTAGAATTTAATTTTCTCATACGACCGTTTCGAATGATAATAGCAACATGCAAGAAAATACATTAATTATAATAATAATTATATTAGTTATGTATACCATTAATGTTTTTTCTTACATGTTGGTATTATCATTCGAAACGGTCGTATGTGAGAATTAAATTCTAATTTCAACATTTAACATCTTCTCTTCTCTATTTTTTTGACTGTTAGTAGTGTTTTATATAAGATTTTATCTTATACATGCCTATAACAAACTTTTTACTTGTTATTTTCATATTTTAAATGCTTGCTATAACTATCTATTATTTTGATATGAAGAATATTTATTAGAAATATATTTTTTGGACCCCACCCCACAGCAAAAGTTTGAATTGTTCTACTTGAACTTATTTATTCATACACACACACATATATGTTGTATGGTAAAACTGTACACCTCTCCCGGTAAAAAGTGGTTGTAGCCAGCCATTACAAATAGACCAGTAGCCGGTCGACAGGGGAAGGTCAGAAGGTCGAGAGTACGTGTAGACTGTGTTGATAGTCGTGTCTGTGCTGATATAGTAATCATACCGTGATACTGAGTGGACGTTATAACGCTCCAACCTTTTGAGGATAATAACACTGTACGACTAGAGGTCGTACAATGCCAGATATTGCCATTCTATCGACGACTTCGGAATATAACAATATCTGTCAGAGCGACAACCGTCGTCAAAAGACAGATACAACAGTGGCAAAAGACCGCTTTACAACAACAACAACAACAACACGCGCACACACACACACACAC
>NC_068983.1:54558416-54559768 GCF_001194135.2 Octopus bimaculoides
ACACACACACACACACACACACACACACACACACACACACACACACACATGGTTAATAAGAAGCGAGAAATGAAATTTGGAGGGGAGTCAGTATGGACTTGTAATACTCCTTATGATTACTGAGAACCGTTCAAGAGTCATGTTCCATTGAGGGTACTACTGACTCAAGAACAACAAGGTTGACAGAACAGGGTAGAAAGCCCAGTTCTTGGATTTCCAAGCTCTTTACCTTCAAGTGCTGGGGGAAAACGAGAATGAGTAGATTCGGGGAATCGACGTTCGAGTAAAATGATCGAAGCATCAGATATGGCCGAAGAGGGTAATCACTTTGTAGCAGGTTTTGAAGCTAGTGACCAGATATTCCTTTCTCTGACCATAACTAACACTGTCAGTAAAGACATGAAAGTAGAGAGTGGTGGACAGTTGTAGGAACAGGAATTCGCGCCGAATCTATATCTGCAAAGGGCCAGAGAATCTGTCTTACTGTCAGTTCCAGAGCCTGATGCGCAGAAAACCTTCTTTCCTCCAATGTATAGTACCGACTCACCGTCTTGTGTCAATGGGAACGTAAGAAGCCATAAAGAAACAAAATTACCGGAAGAAAGAATGAAGACAGGGTAAGCTTCACCTAAAGGCTTGTGAATGCACAACAAGAGGACGTTAATAGCGAAGAACTCAAGGGCATTTTAGAGAATAAACCAATACCTCATAAATAAAAAAAAAACAGTAGTTGTTCAACAGAATTCAATAGCAATTAATGTAAACTAAATAGAGCGCAGTCGTGGCTATGTAATAAGAAGTTTGCTTCCCAACCACATGATTCCGGGTTCAGTCCTATTACATGGCACCTTGGACAGATGTCTTCTACAATAGCTTCGGGCAGACCAAAGCCTTGTGAGTGGATTTGGTAGATGGAAACTAAAAAAAGCCCTCTCTGAATGTGTGTGTGTGTGTGTGTGTGTGTGTTTGTTTGTGTTTGTTTCCACCACCGTTTGACAACTGGTGTTGGCGTGTTTATGTCCCCCGTAACATTAGCGGCTCGGCAAAACAGACCGATAAAATAAGTGCCAGGCTCAAAAACAAAAACATAAGCACTGGGATCGAGTCATCCGTCTAAAAGTTCTTCAAGGCAGTGCTGCAGCATGGCCACAGTCTAATGACTGAAACAAGTAAGAGATACAAGATAAAAAATAAAAAGCGCCGAAATGATAGAAATATGCAAGTGACAAATTTTCTGTAAAAGTATGAAGATTTTATCACAAGCAAAAGAAATAGTTTATGAAGGACGAGCGATTTGTTTTTCGTTTTCTACTCTAGGTACATGACCCAAAATTTGGAGGGAGGGGCCAGTC
>NC_068983.1:54560294-54564920 GCF_001194135.2 Octopus bimaculoides
ATCGTTTCTATTATTGGCACAAGGCCTGAAATTTTGTGCGGAGGGTCCAGTACACAACTGGTACTTTTTTAATCGACTCCGAAAGAATGAAAGGCAAAGTCGACCTCGGCGGAATTTGAACTGAAAATGTAGCGACGGACGAAAAAAAGAAGTGAGATAATAATAGCAACAGCAAGGATAATATTACTTTCTACTATAGGAACAAGGCCAGCAATTTCGGGGAAGGGGCAAGTCGGTTACATCGACTCCAATGCTCAACTTGTACTTATTTCATCAACCACGAATGGTAAAAGACAAAGTCCTTTATTATATGAAGACGGTGAGCTGGAAGAATAGTCAGCACGCCGGACGAAATGCTTATCAGCATTTCGTCTGTTCTGAGTTCAAGTTCCGATGAGGTCAACTTTGTCTTTCATCTTTTCGCGATCGATGAAATAAGTACCAGTAATGCACTGGGGTTGAGATAATCGACTAGTCCCCTCCCGTCAAATCTCCAGCCTTGTGCCTATAGTAGAAAAGATTCGGTGAGCTGGTAGAATTGTTAGCACGACGGACGAAATGCTTAGCGGCATTTCGTCCGTCTTACGTTTTGAGCTCAAATTCCGCTGAGATCGACTTTAACTTTCATCCCTCGGCGGAATTTGAACTCAGTTGCATGTGTGCTTTGGTTCTTGTTTGAATCGTCACCATCAAAAGCGTACCAGGCCCGTCTCCAGACTTTTGTGCTTGGTGGTGCTTGAAGATATTCTTGGTGGGCACTAATTTGTAATGATGCTAAAGAAGAATCCCTAAAGTTGGGTTAATCTGAGGATGCACCATTGAATAGTGAAGGAGCAATGTCCAGTGCACCCCCTTTAACAATGGGCATGCAGTGTACCTTTCTTGTGATTACACTGCCGCTTATGATGAGCATATCGTATAGACGTAATGTCTATATTCGTCGTGACACAGTGCTGGTTACTAAATCTTTAGACATGTTCTCTAGTACATAGCAGTAATTTAATTGAGAATGTAAAAAAAAATGGGAAAAGATATTGTATTTGTATGTATCTATATTGTACATATTACATGTATATATGCAGGATCTAAGGATTTCTTTTTCACAACTATAGCCTTTAACTGCAAGAATCTTATTTTTATTAGCAAGAGCTTTTGTGGGATAAGGAAAATAGTCATTATTTCCAGTCATCATCATCATCGATGACATGTACAGCATCACCAGCACCATCACCATCACCAACTTCATCACCACCGACAACTTCATCTATTATTATTGTTATTCTATTACTGTACGGTTTTATTTATTCCTATGAATCATCAGTGGTCGTCTCCATGGTGTTTGAGAGTATAAAACACACAGCATGATATATTTATTGTAAATGTGGGTATGTACATGTATGAACGCATGTGTGTGTGTGTTGTGTGTGTTTGTGTGTGAGCGTGTGTGCGTGTGTGTGTGTGTGTGTGTGTGTGAGCGTGTGTGTGTATGTGTATATGTGTGCGCGTGTCTGTAGTATTGAAAGTGTGTTATGTATGTGCTTTCCAGTGCTTTCCTGTATGTACGTCTCACATATTTATATATTTGTGCCTGCATGTGTAATATGCATTGCGTTGTGGTTAATTTTTTTTCATTCTTTCGAACGTGGTGAGTTGGCAGAAACAGTAAACCAATAGATAAAATGTCTTCCAGTAATTAGTTGCATGGAATTATAATTAATATAAATCCACAGAAACAAAAACAGAAAGCATACAATAAAAACCCTACGTAAAAGTTATCTTCTCTTTTCTTTCACGATGCACTAGACTATGAGAAGTAAAAGTCTGCAATCTTTCATCTGAACACATGCCAACTATTAGGATCACTTAATCATAGGTTTCTATGAAATAATAATAATAATAATAATAATAATAATAATAATAATGATAATAATAATAATGTCTTCTTTATTAACCACTAACGGTTCAAGAAAATATTGGAGACGGTATATTGGAGACAGAATAATACGATGGAGGATTACTCAAAAGATCATTTAAAAATGAGAAAACGATAACAAAGAAAAAATACGTTCCAAATACGCGGTCTGATCAAAAAGTATCGAGACTGGTGCTATCAGAAGAAAACTGCAGCATATATCTATTTGGTATTTAATTTTCTTCGAAGTAGTCCCTTTCTGAAGCCGCACACTTTACCCAGCGCTGTTTCTATTGATGGAAGCATTCGTCGGATTCCGTTTTGAGGATAACGAGCAGCTGCCTCGTCGCATTATCTTGAGTTTTCTCGACGCCTTGAAATCTAATTAATTGGAGTCTTCCACTAGGAAGACTCAACCTCAGTTTCAGGGTCATAGTCATAGATCCACGCTTCGTCACCTGCTATAATCGTTTACAAAGAGTTTTTGTCTTCCTCGACACAATCAAGATCCTGCGCATCTGAAACCCAATCTTCTTTTTGAGACGACCGCACTCTACACACTTTACTTCCAAGCATTACTATAAACAACAGAAGTGAGTGAGAATGTTATAATTTAGTGAGCATGCGTGACAGATTCAAAGTCACTTTGTGCCAAGCGGCTTTACTCTGCGTACTTTAGCTCCGCTACTATGGCAACAGTGCTGATACATTTTGATCAGGTCTCGTAATGAACAAATCCTCAAAAGAGGTAGATTTCCAAAGGATGGTTGTGGAAACCCCACAAAACCAGTTACCATGATCACTAAGACAGGAAACCTCTCTGTTGTCCTGCAATCTACAGGTGCATGTTCAGAATATGCCTGTTCGCTTGGGCCATGTTCGTCACCTTCATCTACCTTAAAATAAATTTACTGAGAGGCACCCCCCCCCCTCTCTCTCTCTACTCCCACTCTCCTTTTCAAGTAGAACTTGAAAAATTAATGAGGATTTGGCCCAGTGATTCCCAAACCGTGTGCCACAAGATGTTTTTAGGTGCACCTCGAAAAAGTAAGATTATATTTTAAAATATGAAAAGTACAAACCGAAATTCACTAGAAAGTTCATATACAAAGTCAAAGTGGCAAAAAATTAAATTCTAAGTTCTAAACTAAGAATGAGAGGTGATTGTGTCATTCAATTCATTTAGGTTAATTATGAAATCTGAAATTTCATACGGATAAGAACTAAATTAGCATCAATCTATCCTCGAAATTGACGTCTTATGGACATATTCAATGCACGACTGTGTTTCAGTTTATTTCGGTCGTAGCCTCAGCAGTTTTCATTTCAATAATAAATGTGAAAAATAAACTAAAATATACGATGTTGAACTAAATCTTTTAATACGTCCTCACGTATTGCGGCTGTATTTCAATTTTTTCATTCATTTAGCGGCGAGAATTTTGAAAGACTTCTCAAAAGAGTCCGATAATATGTGACACGCTGCCACTTTTCACAGTTCACTGCTCACTTGTCTCATTCCCAGTTTGACTCTGTTAGTAATATGTGCACTCTTCCTCCTTGACACTCCCGTTGCTCACACGTGACCAACGGCCATCCATCTTTCTTTCTTCCACTTCATTCCTAAAGACAAGACGTGCTTTTATTTGTCTCTTCTCAAAGCTCGTTTTTCCAGCGTTAACCACTTCACATCGTCTTGGCTTAACATCCCTCACCGTTTGTTTTTACTGTTTTGTTCTCACTGTCCTGTTTTTGTTACCACTTTCACTCACCGCAAAAAATCCCAAATTTTATTTAATTTGCTTTGCGGGAAGGACTGTTTTTAACGAAGTCACGTACTGTCCCTACCTTCGAAACGCGGAGTAGATAAAACAGAGGACAACTGATGAAGGGAATGTTCTTTATGTTACATGTATCATTTCTCTGTTTTTTTTTTCGTTGTTCAAAAAACAGTTCGTTTTCTATGTTTTTGCTTTTTATGTTTTCGTTTCTCATTGTGTCTGGAAAAAAATGGCATTAGTTCGCGTAGGAATCGATTCCCGCATTTACTAATCCCCATTATTTCCCATCAAGGATTTATATCCCTTGATATTAGATTATTTTCTATGGCCAGTATATGGTGAAAAGTTATAATTATAAGAAGCAATGAAGCTACTTAGAAAATCTCTATAAGAGACTAAAGCAGTAACTATACTGAGAAGTGATGTTTATCGCCACGTCAACATGGCTATTCCGTAGGAAATAATGTTATTATCATTTTAACCGCAGGAGGACGCTCCTTCAGCTGGTTATCGATGCAATCTGCACCGGATATATATTGCAAGCAGGGGAGTGAACCCCTACCATCTTCCAGCCTTGTGAGTGGATTTGATAGATGTAAACGAAAGAATCCCTTTGTATATATATACGATCTTGCAAAACAAATACATAAACGTGTATGTGTGTGTATATACACACACACACATACATACATACATACATACATACATACATGTATGTGTGTGTATATATATATATGTATATATATATTAGAAAAAAATAATAAGGTACTCAGATATCTGGATGGTTGTACATTTACAAATTTTTATTAATGTCACGTCTTTTTATAAATTAGCGTTTGCGTCTATTCTTGTAGATTCTCCGGATTTAATTTTTCTTGAGAGGATTTGTTTCTTTTTATAGTATTTTCTACTATAATACTATAAAAAGAGACA
>NC_068983.1:54565268-54567768 GCF_001194135.2 Octopus bimaculoides
TGCATGGCGGCAAATTCAAATATACATATATAACACGATAGGGAGAGAGAAGCTACTATTTCTGTGAATGCTGAAACAAAAAAAAATATGTTTCATTTTTGTATTTGGTTTGCAAGATTCTTTATGTGAATTTGTGTTTTGAAGCATATTTTATTGTGTTTGGAGAGAGACATTCTCTTTTAGTGCCTTATTATTTAACACACTCGCCGTTCATTTCCACTCATTTATTATTTTTTTTCTAAAATTTTCGATACATCTTGTAACCGTTTCAATAGTCGTTGACTATCGCAGCTCCGATTACAGATAGAGTCAACGACTATTGAAAAGGTTGTAAGACGCAACGAAAATTTTAGACAAAAATAATTAAGTAAACGAGTGGAAATCGAACCGGTGTGTGTGTGTGTGTGCGCATGCGTGTGTGTATGTGTGTGTGCGCGTGCGTGCGTGTGTACATACACGCACATATACATACGTGTGTGTGTGTGTACATATATATATATGTGTGCGTGCGCACCCGTCTGTGTTAGTGTTTGTCTCGCATGCACACGCACACACTGCTTGACAATTGGTGTTGATTCGTTTACTCCACAGCTTAGCGGTTCGTCAAAAAAGTAGATAGAATAAGTTTTAGAGTTTAAAAAAAACATGAGAATCAGGACCGATTTGTTGGTATTAAATACTTTCAATGTGATGCACCAGCTAGGCCACTGTCCATTGACTGAAGCAAATCCTTGATAAAAGAAAAGCATCTCCATTCGGTTTCTAGACATTGCTCATGAAATCGATAATTTATTACCTCCTTATGATCTTCTTCCATCATCGCCAAAATCCACTGATCTAAGCTTGATGGCATGTTATCAATCGCCCATTTGATCGAGCGATGACCCATTAAATAAGATTAAGTTTAATTCCTCAGTAACACATTAGCTTAGTGGAATATTTTTGTGCTTACTTTTCTCTATCTTCCTTATTTTACAATAAGGTTTCCGTTCATGCAAGCTATTTTCTTTGTTTAGCGCTGTGGTTCTCGACCGGGGTCCATTTGGCCTTTATGGGGGACCATACAGGATTCTGTTGTTAAAATTTACAAGCAATAAAATTCATATACTTCTACAATAATAATAAATAATAAATGTGCTCTTTTAAAGCCTAGCCAAGCTCATGGGCCCGGTTTCCCGGTTTCAATGGCGTATGTGGACGGGACGCCAGTCCATCGCAGCGTTACTCATTTTTGCCAGCTGAGGGGACTGGAGCAACATGAAATGAAGTGTTTTGGTCAAGAACACAACGCGTCGCCCGGTCCAGGAATCGAAACCACAATCTTACGATCATAATGCTGACACCTTAACCACTAAGCCACGCGCCTCCACGTACTTCTACAATATTCAAAATATTTCAACACTTACCTTATACATTTTCTAATAGTATTTAATAATAAAAATACAATTGAGTTTATTTGAAACATCAAATGATGATGGAGGCCCAGTAAAGTTAAAAAGGAATTAAAGGGGTTCATGGGCAAAAAGAACCCACTGGGTATAACGTACCAAATAGCAACACATACAGACATAGGTTTCATCCACTTTTCTCCATGCTCAGGAGAAAGGTTTTTCGAGCGGTCCATCTTTGTATTTCGTAGTCTACACAATAGAATGACCTGATCTGGGTTAAGATTAAATTAGTGTTAGACTGCACACTAAAATGTTATTTGTTGGCACTCCGTCGAGGGTTCCAGTTGATCCGATCAACGGAACAGCCTGCTCGTGAAATTAACGTGCAAGTGGCTGAGCACTCCACAGACACGTGTACCCTTAACGTAGTTCTCGGGGATATTCAGCGTGACATAGTGTGACAAGGCTGACCCTTTGAAATACAGGTACAACAGAAACAGGAAGAAAGAGTGAGAGAAAGTTGAGGTGAAAGAGTACAGCAGGGTTCGCCACCATCCCCTGCCGGAGCCTCGTGGAGCTTTAGGTGTTTTCGCTCAATAAACACTCACAACGCCCGGTCTGGGAATCGAAACCACGATCCTATGACCGCGAGTCCGTTGCCTTAACCACTGGGCCATTGCGCCTCCAAATTAGTGTTAGACTGCGCACTAAAATGTAAATGGCTGAATAAAACGCACGCTATACCGGCACCAATTTTTCATCCACTTCTTTTTCTGTTTATATACTTATGCACTTACCGACGATTGTGTATCTTAATAAACGATTCAGCTCATCCCGCTAGGAAGCATTACCCATCCCAGGACTCTATTTTAAAGTTTCACTTACCTTTAATTCTTGTAAACTGAGGTGGAATATTCAAGCCCGGTCTCGGCAGCTCATGCAAAACGGCTTCATTTCTTAATGTTGCTGTCGTATATGTTATTATTGACATTACTGATATGTTCTTTAATCTTGTTTCTATGTTCATTACTATTATTAGCGCTATCGTTGTTGGTTTCTGCTTCTTCATTGTTGATGTTGAAGATGGCTTCACTTATTTCGTTTGACTT
>NC_068983.1:54573401-54574806 GCF_001194135.2 Octopus bimaculoides
TATATATATATATAAATATATACACATACCATTAAAGTAAAAGTATCTGTCATTACAGTATCGAAATGTGACTGTTTCAGTTAGTGGAATAGTTTCATTTTTAAAGTGAAAGTATTTGACATGAGTGTTTTTGTTTCACTTTTGACACGTAATACTTAAATAGTGGAGGAGATATTATGTTGCCGTGGGCTTAAACTCTGCAAGAAGTTAAACATTTTTTTTTACTAAAACACAACTGGAACCCTAAGTAAGACATATGTAAAATTTGAATGAAATTGGTTGTGTAGTTCTCGAGTTTTAGGGAAACACACAGACAGACAGACAGACAGACAGACACACATTCTCATTTTTATATATATAGATTATTATCATTAATAATAGGCACAGGTGTGGCTGTGCAGTAAGAAGTTTGCTTTTCAACCATATAGCTCCAGGTTCAGTCCCACTGCATGGTACCTTGGGCAAGTGTCTTCTACTATAGCCTTGGGTTGATCAACTGTGTGAGTGAATTTGGTAGACAGAAACTGAAAGAAGCCCGTTGTGCATATTATGTGTGTGTGTGTGTGTGTGTGTGTGTGTGTGTGTGTGTGTGTGTGTGTGTGTGTGTGTGTGTGTGTGTGTGTGTGTGTGCGTTTGTGTTTCTTGACAACTGATGTTGGTGTATTTACATCTCCGTGACTTAATGGTTCGGCAAAAGAGACCATTAGAACAAATACTAGGCTTACAAAGAATAAGTTCTGGGGTTGATTTGTTCGACTTAATGCAGTGCTCTAGCATGGCCACAGTCAAATGACTGAAACACATAAAAGAATAAAAGAATTACCATTATCCTCCACAGCTCTTCAATATCCTCCTGAAGGACCTGAGAGACCTGCATGAGGTGGATGTAGGTATCTTCAAAATAAAGTTGGACCTCTTCCTGTCGTCCCAGATGAACCAACTTCACGACAGGAGTTGCAGATGATGGCAGCAGCATCAAACTCTCTCATGCACCAAATGTCAATTCCTGAAGTAAAATTCGTGAAGTAAAATTATGTAGCAACACCAAACCAGCATGGCCACAGCTCATGATCGTAAGAGTGTGGTTTCGATTCCTGGACCGGGTGACGTGTTATATTCTTGAGCAAAACACTTCATTTCACATTGCTCCAGTCCACTCAGCAGGCAAAAATGAGTAACGCTGCGATGGACTGGCGTCTTGTCCAGCTGGGGAACACATACGCCATTGAAACCGGGAAACCGGGCCCATGAACCTGGCTAGGCTTTAAAAGGGCGTATTTATTTTTTATTTTTTGTCATCATCATCATCATCATGATGAAAGAAAATTAGCCAGCAGAGTTGTTCCTGCTCCAGGCAAAGAACTCAGTGGTATTTCTTCTGGTTCTTTAGGTTCTGAGTTCAAAT
>NC_068983.1:54574816-54581150 GCF_001194135.2 Octopus bimaculoides
ATACGCCATTGAAACCGGGAAACCGGGCCCATGAACCTGGCTAGGCTTTAAAAGGGCGTATTTATTTTTTATTTTTTGTCATCATCATCATCATCATCATGAAAGAAAATGAGCCAGCAGAGTTGTTCCTGCTCCAGGCAAAGAACTCAGTGGTATTTCTTCTGGTTCTTTAGGTTCTGAGTTCAAATACTGTCAGGGTCAACTTTGCCTTTCATTCTTTCAGCATCAATAAAATAAGGAGCAGTTGAATACTGGGGTAAATTTAATTGGTTTACTCCTTCTCTGAAATTGCTGGCTTTGTGCCAAAATTTGAAGCCGTTATTACTGAGTTGAGGTTTTGTGAAAATTAGAAAGAATTATTATTATCATTATGGAGGCAGCAAGCTGGCAGAATCATTAGCAGACCCGACAAAATGTTTAATGGCATTTCGTCTGTCTTTACATTCTGAGTTCAAATTCTGCCACAGTCAACTTTGTCTTTCATCTTTATGAGGTCAATAAAATAAGTACCAGTTGCACACTGGTGTCAATTTAACGAAGTTATCCCTCCCCTAAAAATTGCAGGCTTTGTGTCAAAATTTGAAAGACCTATTATTATGGATTAAACTTTTGAAAAGGGGCTGTGTCCATTGTCCCAGCAATCTCTCAGAGATTCATGAGATTGGTGAAACCACTGAGGTTAGCATTTCTATTTAACAGTTGCAACTTAATAGCTGTGGGAAACATGCACAAGAAAGGAATTCGAGTGGACTGATGTTATGGCCTGGGGAAGAAGGACTGCTTATAATAGGCCTTGGGTGGGGGTTGGGATATCTAGTATTTGTGGCAAAAGGACAGACAAGTTGGAAGTTGCTTGAGCAGAGACAGGGTGAGACAAGTCTGATGTGAGATGCAGAAACTATGATAGTTGTGATAGAAAAGTAGAGAGAGGGGAGACAGCATGTCTGGAGGCTAGAACATGGAGTGTTTTCGTGTACTGAATGGACTAAATATTTAGGATTGTGAGTTCAGTTATCATTCTTTCAAATCTTCTACAAACATTCTATTAAATTTTTAGGCTGAGTAATTACTGCATTTATTTGTGTGTAATGTGAGAAATTTTATAGATAACAACTGGGTCGCAATTGGTGAGGGTAACATTATGTCAAATATGATAAAAAAAATTCAGATATTCTTTTATTCTTTTTCTTGTTTCAGTTCTTTGAATGCGGCCATGCTGGAGCACCACCTTGAAGGGATTTAGTTGACGAAATCTACCCCTGGACTTATACTTTGTAAGCCTAGTACTTATTCTACCAGTCTCTATTGCCATACTGTTAAGTCATGGGGGATGTAAACACAACTGACATCGGTTGTTAAGTGATGGTCGGGGGACAAACGTAGACACAAAGACACATATATATAAATATATACATGCATATAGGTGCAGCATGGCTGTGTGGTAAGAAGCTTGCTTCCCAACCATATGGTTTCAGATTCAGTCCCACTGCATGACACCTTGGGCAGTGTCTTCTGTTATAGCCTTGTGAGTGGATTTGATAGATAGAAACACTCAAATGGTGCTATTTATGTGCCACTGGCATGGAAGCCAGACAGCTGCTCCGGCAATGATCACATTCGGACAGTGCTCTTAGCACACCACTGGCACAGGTGCCAGTCATTGAATTTGGTTCAATTACGATTTCGATTTCAATTTCACTTGCCCCAACAGGTCTTCGCAAGCAGAGTTTAGTGTCCAATGAAGGAGATGTTGGCATGGATGCTAGTCGTCGAATTTGGTTCGATTTTGATTTCGATTTATATATATAATATACATACATATTTTGGGTCATCCCATAAATAATGCATTTTTTCAATTGCATCAACTAAAAGTTGGATGGGGACAGGATAAACTACCTGCATCAACTTGCTATAAAAGTAGGTAGCAATCTATCTTGTACTTATTCTTAGTGCAAAGTCTGAAGCGTGTAGTTCGATTTTAACAATTACTTTTTTCAAAGTTATAATGGATGTGATAAAGGTGCGTATTCAGCATATTTTGCTTTATGAGTTCAATAAAGGTAATGACAACAGAAAACGCAAGGAATATTAATGCGGTATATGGGGATCAGACAATAAGCGTAAGACAGAATCAACAGTGGTTCCAGAAATTCTGAGCCAGAAATTACAGCCTAGAAGACGAGTCTCGTCCTGGCAGATCTGTAGAGCTTGATGAGGACATCCTGCAAAACCTAGTGGCACAAAATCCTATCATAACTGTTGAGGAACTAGCAGAGAAGCTTGGGTTTGGTCATTTGACCAGTCATTTGAGTCAGTGCCAGAAGAAAAACAACCATCTTTGGTTTCAAGATGAAAGGTGTTCTTCCATGAGGATAATGCTCAGCCACATACAGGGAGGATGACATTCCAAAGGCTGGAGCAGTTTGAAAGGGAAGCGATGCCCCACCCACCATATTCGCTGGACATTGCCCCATCTGATTATCATTTATTCCACAGTCTTCAAAATCATTTGGACAGAAAAAATATGAATCCTGTAGACGAGGTCACAACAATACTGGAGGAGTATTTTTCGTCATGGACAAGTGAATTTTGGAAGAGGGGCCTTGCAAGTCTACCAGATAGATGGAAGAACATTGTAGAAAATGAAGGAGAGTATATTTTAGATTAAAAAAGAACTTTGTTTATCTTAATTTTGAAAAATTAAAGAAGTATTAAAAAATCACATTATCTATGGGATGACCCAGTATGTGTGTGTGTGTGTGTGTACAATGGACCTCCATGCAGTTTGAACCTACCAAACTCACTCACAAGGCATTGGTTAGTTCAGGACTTTAGCCAAAGACACTTGCCAAAGGTACTGTATAGTAGGACTGAACGCAAAACCTGGTTGCTAAGTGATCTTCTTAACCACACAAGAAACCAAAGTTCTCCACTGTCCTTGTTGATCATTATAATCTATGAATTGAACATTTTTCTAACTTCCTTTCACATCAGTAAATTCTGGGGAGTTTTATATAATTCTCTTTCAAGACTTTTGCATCATTCTCTCTCTTACAGCATATATACAACAATAGATCAGATAACTGTAATTCTCTGCTGAATCATTTGTCAGCTTTATCTCATATCCAAGAATTTATTTTCTTCTTTGCTGAGTGCTTCCTTTATGGTGATGGCATTGATGACTCTGCAGACCAATTCTTGCATAGAAAAGTCGATAGCATTGACTGCATGGCAACGTTGGTGGAGGACAAGGTTGATTTTGTTGAACCTTTCTCTCCTGTCATTTGATTTCTTCCTTTTCTCTTCTGGAAGCTTCAAAGTTTTTGGTTCCAATGGTGACAGAACACTGTCAATTAAGAAACACAATACTGTGTCCTGTGCAAGACTTAAGCTCAGGGTTTACGAACCTGTAGTCTAGAATTTTGACTTCTTACCCAGCATATCTGTGAATGTTATTTCATGACAACCTAACGTGAAGGTGCATAGTTTAGTGGTTTGGGTATTCCGGTTACAATCATAAGGTCACAAGTTCAATTCCTTGAGCAAGACTTTTATTTCACATTGCTCCAGTTCATTCCGCTGGCAAAAATGAGTCATACCAGTAATTCAAAATGTCAGCCTTGTCATATCCTGTATAATGCTGAATCTCCGTGAGAACCACGTTAAGAGTTACACATGTCTATGGAGTGCTCAGCTACTTGCATGTTAATTTCATAAGCAGGCTGTCCCATCATTTGGATCAACTGAAACCCTCATCATCATAACTGATGGAGCACCAATTATAATCTAATATCACGACTATTTTGATCTATTTCAGATAAGCACAGAACGACATAGTTTTAATTCTTTTGTTACCAACCTGCCCAAGGCCATCCTTGGATCTTTACTGCAAACTCTCTATTTTAAAGTTGATCTAAAATAAAATCTTCCATCAAAATTTTTTGTCAGTTGTTCCAAAGCACCATATTAATAATAATAAACTTATTTTACAAAATTTTTCATTATTTAATTGAAACAGAAACACTATATTTCAACAGTAAAATGATAACAAGAGGATTAACACTTTTGATACCAATCTACATGAGACCAGCCCAGAATAAATTTCCTGTTTCCAAGTGATCTCAACTAAAACCTTCCATCAAAATTTCATTTTGATATATGTTTCAAACACATGATTAATAATGACAATGGTATTTCACTAAATACTTCATTATTTTAAAAATTAATTGAAACAGACTCAGTGTATTTTAACGGAAGTATAATAACGAAAGGGTTAATAACTTGACAGATGGGGAGTTGTGATGCATATCTTTTTGACAGCATATTTACAGGATGAATGCTAACGTTACCAGGAAACCAAAAGAGAACTAGAATTATAGTGCTTGGAGCTTGCTATTTTTTTCAGCAGTACTAACATTATTTTTGTAGTGTGACTGTAGAGGTAACTCATTTTATTTGTAGCTGAGAATCAAAACTGTAGCCCTGAATACATGGTTAGACATCACAAGCAAACCACCATAGTTTCATGTGATTGGTCTACTAACCACCCAATCAGCACAACGCAATGGCATGGACAGGTTTTCTTGAACATTCTAGAATTTGACTTCTGGTCCCCTATAAAAACCATTTGCATGCATTTTTACCAGCCAGATGACCCAGGAAGGTAGCTACAATGAATGGCACAGATAGATGACAGGAACCTTTGTCATCACTGATATAACACAATTGTTTCCAGCTATGTTGGGCAAGCTGCACGTTGCCTTATCAATAGCTTACAGTAAACTCCAAGCAGTATCTCTCTCTCTCTCTCAGAACGTAATTATCGCTGTTGTTATCTGTAAAAGACCATAACAGGTGATCAAGTGTCGAATAAGAGAAAAGAACAAGAAAGAAATTCAAAGAGAACTTGCTAAACAGATTGAAGAGAAACTGTTGCATGATCGTAGAAAGCCACTGAGAATGTATGTGGAACAAAAACCTGGGCTTGGTTGAAAAAGGGCAATTGAGAAAAGAAACAGAGAGCCTTATACTAGCAGCTCAAAGTCAAGCGTTAAAAACAAATAACTTGAGAAAATATGTGTATGGGAAGACGGAATTAACAGAATGTAGAGTGTGTGGAATTTGGGATGAAACAATGGCACACATTGTAACAGGATGTCCCAAGTTGATTCAGGGAGAATATAACAAATGGAGGCATGACCAAATTGTAAAAGTTTTGCACTGGAAGCTTTGTCATAAACGGGGGTTTGAAACTAGAAGTACTTGGCTAATCATTAGGTTGAAAAGTGCTTGAGTCAGAGAAAAGCAGTATCTCTTTCTCAGAATGTAATTATTACTGTTGTTTTCTGTAAAAAGATCGATGCAATTTGTCTTTATGTGCAATAATAAAATCTTCAGTTAAATGTTCGCAAGTGTTATTCAGTTACTTCTTCACACAGCCTAAGAAATACATTTTCATTCATGAGGACTGGCGAACCAGAAGGCTGATTGGTGCCTGGTGCAGCCTTCTGGTTCGCCAGTCCTCAGTCAAATCGTCCAAACCATGCTAGCATGGAAGGCGGACGTTAAGTGATGATGATGATGATGATGATGAACTCTATCAGTCACCACCCCAGACCAAGCTCACAACTGCAGACTGCAACATTTCTGTTAACCAAAATATAAACTTTTTATTTAAAATTTACTGACAAAATCATATAAATTATATTACTAAAATTATCAAAACTATCAGTTGTGACATTCAAGCCCTTTTCTTGTTTGTCTGTGGCATAAAATGAAGAGAGATCACCTGAACTCAGAATCAGTTCTCTTGGATCCACACACCTCCTCATGATGCTTGATAATGAAAATTAAGACAGTCGAAGGGTTTTGACAAATGTCGTTGTTTTGAGACTGCATTAGTTACAAGCAAACATAAGTGTATGGTAATAAGCATTGCTATGCAAGTAAGGAGTTCAATCTCAGAGCACAGCCTTGTGGAAGTACCTGCCGTTGTAGCCATGGTAGATTTCAAAACTAAAACTGTGAAACTGAAACTGTTCAGAAGCCTTATATATCATCATCACCCTCCTCCTCCTCCTCCTCCTCCTCATCATCATCATCACCATCACCATCATCATCATCACCTTCTCTTAACCTTGTATGATGGTGATGCTCATTTAAAACCATCACATGATATCTAGACAAAGCAACACACATTTACACATACACATCACACATGCATATCTATCTATCATCTTGCTCTTTCTTTCTTTTTTTCTCTCTCTCTCTCTCTATTTCTCTCTGTCTCTGTCTGTCTGTCTGTCTCTCTCTCTCTCTCTCTCTCTCTCTCTCT
>NC_068983.1:54581582-54583542 GCF_001194135.2 Octopus bimaculoides
TATATATATATATATATATATATATATATATATGACAGTCTTCTTTCAGTTTCCATCAACTAAATCCACTTACAAGGCTTTGGTCAACCCAAGACTGTAGTTGAAGACTCTTACCTGAGATGTCACACAATAGAACTGAACCCCAAACCACCTGGCTGGGAAACAAACTTTTTCACCTCACAGCCATGTCTATATGAAATGCAAAGCGCAAGCTCCAAAAGTACCTTTGAACTTCATCAGTGTAGATTTTAAAAGTGCACCTCCTGTAAAATCATTAATATTGAAATCACATTATTGTGTTTTTCAGGACTAACAAACAAACAAAAAAAAAAAAAAAAAAAAAACAGAAAAATGTACTTATTCTCTCCGACAAATATTGTATATATACTTTTTTAAGATGTAGAAATGTAAGCAAATTGAAAGATTTAAGCAAAACTGGCTTAATTACAAATTTCTTCTTTCGTCTTGGTCATCTTATTCAGAATATTTTTGGACGTCAGCCCATAATTCTGATTTCTGAGACACTTTTGTAATACTTCAATTAATTCTACAATGGAAACTAAACTGTTGGCATCAAGAAATGTCCATGATATGTATTCTCGAATGACTGAAAAGAAGAGGGATAAGAATAATTCGTTGCTTTTGCTAATCTCTGGTAGCTTTTCCAGTTTTGTGTTATAGCACTTGAGTTTAGAAGGATAGGGGCATAATAAGAATGGTACTGTTGGGCCAGGGATGTATGGATGCAGGCATGGTTGTGTGGTCAAGTAGTTCACTTGGCTGACATATGATTTTGGTGGTTTGGGGTTCTATATCACTGTGCAGCAGTGTGGGCAAGTGTTTTCTTCAACTGTAGCTCTGGGTTTGAAATTTCAAAATTTCACATGAAAACTGTGCAGAAATCCATTATATGTGTATACTATATACTTTTTTACTTGTTTCAGTCATTTGACTGCAGCCATGCTGGAGCACCGCCTTTAGTTGAGTAAATCGACCCCAAGACTTATTCTTTGTAAGCCTAGTACTTATTCTATCAGTCTCTTATGCTGAACCACTAAATTATGTGGACATAAACACACCACCATTGGTTGTCAGGTGATGTTGGGGGACAAACACAGACACACAAACATATACACACACATACACATATATATATATATATACACATATACGATGGGCTTCTTTCAGTTTCTGTCTACCAAATCTACTCACAAGGCTTTGGTTGGCCTGAAGCTATAGAAGAAGACACTTGCCCAAGGTGCCACACAGTGGGACTGAACCCAGAACCATGTGGCTGGTAAGCAAGCTACTTACCACACAGCCACTCCTGCGCCTATGTATGTATGTATGTATATGTGTGTGCTACTATTAATATAAGTGTGTGTGTATCATCATCATCATCATTATCATCATCGTCGTCGTTTAACGTCTGCTTTCCAGGCTGGCATGGGTTAGACAGTTTGAGTGAGAGCTATCAAACCAGAAGGCTGCACCAGGCTCCAATCTGATCTGGCAAAATTTCTACAGCTGGATGCCCTTCCTAATGCCAACCACTCAGAGAAGTGTAGTGGGTGCTTTTTACATGCCACTGGCATGAGAGCCAGTCGGGTGGTACTGGCATCGACCACATTTGAATGGTGCTTTTTACGTTCCACCAGCATGGGACTGGTCAGCCAGCACTGGCATCGACCACACTCAATTGGTGCTTTTTATGCACAACTGGCACGGGAACCGATCAGGTGCCACTGGCAATGATCATGCATGGATGGCGCTTTTTATGTGCCACCCGCATGGGACTTGTCAGGCAGCACTGGCATTGACCACACATGAATGGTGCTTTTTGCATGTCACTGGCATGGGTGCAAATCAGACAGTACTGTCATCAGCCATGTCAATGACTTCACTTGACTCAACAGGTCTTCACAAGTGCAGTTTATTGCCTGATGATGGAAGGGTATTC
>NC_068983.1:54583552-54585252 GCF_001194135.2 Octopus bimaculoides
CAGGTCTTCACAAGTGCAGTTTATTGCCTGATGATGGAAGGGTATTCTTAAATGGGCTGGTTATGCTGCTCTGCACAGCATATCTCAAGCACAGCATATCTCCAAAAGTCTCGGTCACTTGTCATTGCCTCTATGAGGCCCAAACATATAATTATTATTTATAATGATAATAACTGCCTCTAAGATAGGCACAAGGCCTGAAATTTGAGGAAGGGGATTAGTTGATGATACTATTGACCCCTGCACTTGAGTGGTATTTAATTTCATTATCCTGGAGAAATGAAAGGCTAAGTTCACCACAGTATGATTTAAGCTCTGAGCATAAAGTGCTGGAATACAACAAAGCATCTTTACCAATGATCTTACAATTCTACCAGTAATTTTGAGATGAGGGCATAATATTGGCAACGACAATGGCTTCAAATTTTGGCACAAAGCCAGCAATTTCTTGAAGGGGTTGCATTGATTATATTGTCCCCAGCGCTCAACTGGTAATTATTTTATTAAACATGAAAGGATGAAAGGCAGTAACAATGATAATGTGCTGGTACCACATAAAAAGCACCTGTGCTGGTTCCTCACAAAAAAACACAGCATTAGGAAGGTCATCCAGGCATAGAAACCATACCAAAACAGACAATGGGAACCTGGTGCAGCTCTTTGGTTTGCCAGCTCCTGTCAAACTGTCCGTTTTCCATGCCAGCATGGAAAACAAATGTTAAATGATGATGATGATGATGAGTACTTAGTATAGGTGAAAAATTCTATATTTTTATACTGGAAAAAAGCCTTATAAAAGATGGGCCAACAGATGACTGGGTCAGCTTCCCAATTTATATTTGGGTTTTATTTCATCAGCCCCTGTACATGGATAGTAAACTCGGAGGGCTTAGTGGCTAGAATGTTGCATTCATGATCACATGATCTAAGCTCTGATTCTCAGACTAGGCAATGCATTGTTTTCTTGAGCAAAACTCTTCATTTCACATTCCTACTCACCTCTAAATGAATGACCCTTCAATGGACTAGTGTCCTGTCCAGGGGAAAATGTTATCCCTTCTATGCCATAGAAACCAGGTCACCAGCACTACAATAGGGTCCAGGAGTTGATAATCATCATCATCATCATCATAATGATGATGAATGATGATGAATAAATACATGGGCTGTATGTAATTTATGAATCCCAGAAATGAGTAAAGTAATATCAGGTTCAACAGGAATTGAACTGAGAATCTAGCAGATCAAATTCTATATACATAAGTGATATATAATTTATGAATCCCACAAATGTGTAAAGCAATATTAGATTCAACAGGAATTGAACTCAGAACCTAGCAGATTATAATCTATATACACAGTGCGAAGTATTTATTCTAGCTTTTTTAGTGTCTCACTCACACAACTGCCTCTACTCACCCCCACTGCAATATGATAATGATGCCGATTAAGGGAAAGTTCTTGAGAAAGCATATTGTTTCACTGATCTGCTTGTGAACGAGTGCATTGTTCAAATCTGGTGTGATAATGACGTAATTCTGATTCAACGGGAATTATATACGTTTGTGTGTGTTTGAGTATGTTAACACACACATACGCACACACACATACACACACACAGACATATATATGTAGATATGTGCATGTAGATATATGGGCATGTGTGTATGTACATACATACCTATATATTTTATATATAT
>NC_068983.1:54585669-54587724 GCF_001194135.2 Octopus bimaculoides
ATGTATTATACACACATGCTTGTGTATATACATATATATATATATACATACATACATACATACATACATACACACACAAACATACACACACACATGCATACATATATGTTTATATACACATGTGTATACAGAAATAGTAATTAGTTAATAGATTACAAAATCTTTTTCCAGTTGACTGAACACTTCAGTAATTTGTTTGTTTGTGGTCGACTGAATCTGTTTAGTGAGAAAGTTAGGTGTAAAGACAGGCAACCATCATCATCAGATTGATGTTTTCTACGGCTTTAATCAGGGATTTGAAATTCAGCAAGGTCGTTTGAGGTCAAGCTAAGACAGAACATTATTTAATGACACAAGAGGGTGATTTGTTTTCCTTGTTTCTATTACGTCGTTTTGTTCGTTTTTTTTGTTTTGTTCATTCTCATGCATTTGAATTAATCCTATTAACGCTATTGCACAACAAAGATTGTGTCTTTGGATATGCTTCTATCGCATTTCCAACAATAATATTTGCTAATTCCTTTCTCCAGGCCTTTCTTTGACCTTTATTAGAAGGTGCAGTCGGCGATGCATTGTATTGATGTTTGGTTAATGAGTTCACTTTTGCAACCTCATGGTTTCTAGGTTTGGTTCCACTGCATGCCACCCAGAAGATGCTTCTTTTTTTGAGGCACAGGCATAGCTGAGTGGTAAGAACTTTGCTTCTCAATCACATGGTTCCAGGTTCAGTCCCATTACTTGGTACCTTGGATATGTGTCTTATACTCTAACCTTGGGTCAACCAAAGCCTTGTTAGTGGATGTGGTAAACAGAAATTGAAAAAAGATTGTTGTGCGGTGTGCGTGTGTGTGTGTGTTTGTGCGTCCGTGCGCGCATTTGTCCCTGCCACTGTTTGACAACCGATGTTGGTGTTTTTACATTCCTGTAACTTAGCAGTTCGGCAAAAGTGACTGATAGAATAAGCATCAGATTTTAAAAAAGTACTGAGGTTGATCTGTTCGACTAAAATTCTTCAAGGAGTGCTCCAGCATGGACACAATCTAATGACTAAAACAAACAGAGTAAAGTGAAAGTAAAAGTAATGGCCTGGGTCCAATAAATACTTTGTGAATGGAATTTGGGAGAAAGAAACAACACCTGTCACATGTGTGTGTATATTTATTCTTTTATTCTTTTATTCTTTTACTTGTTTCAGTCATTTGACTGTGGCCATGTTGGAGCACTGCCTTTAGTCAAGCAAATCGACCCCAGAGTTTATTCTTTGTAAGCCCAGCACTTATTCTAGCAGTCTCCTTTGCCGAACTGCTAAATCATGGGGATGCAAACACACTAGCATCAGTGGTCAAGCGATGTTGGGAGGACAAACACAAACACACACACACACACACACACACATATACATATATACGACGGGCTTCTTCCTGAGGCTATAGTAGAAGACACTTGCCCAAGATGCCATGCAGTGGGACTAAACCCATGACCATGTGGTTGGTAAGCAAGCTACTTACCACACAGCCACTCCTGCACCTATATATAAAGATATATAATCATCATCATCATTACCATCATGATCATAACTATCACCACCACCACCTTCTACTTATTCTTCATAACTCTTATCATTATCACCATCCCCATCATCATCATCATCCTCATCATTATCTAATGCCTGGCTTCCATGCTGGCATTAGTTGGAGAGTTCAACCAGATCAGATGATGCGGATGATTGCATCATGCTGCCATGTCTAATTTGGTATGTTTGTACAGCAGGGTGCTCTTCCTCCTGCCAACCACTTTACAGAGGTTGCTGAGTCACACACAAACAGCTCACCCCCAACACACACACATGCACAGGAGTACACACACGGACAATGATCGTCTTTCAATTTCCAGCCATCGAATCCCCTTACAAGGCTTTGGTTAAACCTGAACCTATAGTAGAAGACACTTGCCCAAGTCACATGGCTGAGAGACAAAATTTTTAACCCTACAGCCATGTTTGTACCTACCTATCTACCCACCTCCCAACCTCCCTCCCTACCTACCTACCTACCT
>NC_068983.1:54591206-54594463 GCF_001194135.2 Octopus bimaculoides
TGTGTGTGTGTGTGTGTGTGTGTGTGTGTGTGTGTATGTATATGCATATATTATATACAAGCACTTGTGGCTGTGTAGTAAGAAGCTTGCTTTCCAATCATATGGTTTCAGGTTCAGTCCTTTTGTGTGGCACTTAGGCAAATGTCTTCTACTATATCCTTTGGCTGACCAAAGCCTTGTTAGTGAATTTAGTAGTTGGAAACTGGAAGAAGCCCATCGAGTGTGTGTGTGTGTGTGTGTGTTTGTCTCCCACCATTGCTCGACAACCAGTGTTGGTGCCCTTGTAAGTTAGCGGTTTTGTAAAGAGACTGACAGAATAAGTACCAGGCCTAAAAAAAATAAATAAGCACCAGGATCAATTCATTTGACTAAAAATTCTTCAAGGTGATGCCCCAGCATGGCCACAGACTAATGACTGAAACAAGTAACAGATAAAAGATATACACACACACATACATGCATGTGTATCTATATATAATACTTTCTATTATAGGCTCAAGGCCTGAAATTTTGGGGGAGGGGGCCAGTCAATTAGATCGACTCCAGTACGTAACTGGTACTTAATTTATCGACCCCAAAAGAATGAAAAGCAAAGTCGACCTCAGAAGAATTTGAACTCAGAACGTAGCGATGGGTGAAATACCACTAAGCATTTCATCCAGTGTGCTAACAATTCTTCCAACTTTCCACCTTCATGTATCTACATATAATACACAATGAATTGTTTCTAATGGAAATGAACTCAAAATTTATGAGGGCAGAGTTCAAAGGTCAATGCTGCTGCTCGTCCTATTCTAACTAACCATAATAAAAAAACCCAAGATCATCTCACAGAAAGAAGGATCACAAGAGATTATAATTTACTGTTGTATCAGAACTAATCCTTGGCTTACAGAATTGAGCTCAATTCCTACTGAAGGGGAAAATTTACCTGTGCTAGATTCATATTCTATGTAGAGAGTGAAAAGAGATTTATTTCTCATTTACTTAATGTTATGGAACACCAAGAAATAAACACTAGGCCTATAAGACCCTAATGATACAGAATGAAATAGCTATGGCAGAGTCTTTCAGCTATTGTCATGTTAAAGTAAAATGCAACCTAAATAGTATTTAAAAGAGTTTTTCAGAGTTGACGCTTTTCATTGGACCAATGAAAGCGTCAACTCTGGTGTGATGTAAAGGTGTGAAAATAACATAATGGTGTGAAAATAAGAATTCTTATCTATATTTTTTTTTCTACTCTAGGCACAAAGCCCAAAATTATGGGGAGGGGTCCAGTCGATTAGATCGACCCCAGTACACAACTGGTACTTAATTTATTGAACCTGAAAGAATGAAGGGCAAAGTCAACCTCAGTGAATTTGAACTCAGAACACGAAGACAGAAGAAATACCGCTAAGCATTTCACAGAACGTAAAAACAGATGAAATACCGTTAAGCATTCCTGCTAGTTCGCCACCTTAAGAATTCTTATCTCTACTGTGCTGATGTAGTAATGAACATATTTGACAATGAGAGGGGCAGGGCCGAAGTTTCAAAAATAATTCAAGTAAAGCAAATTACTTGTGAGTTGTTTGCACTTTTAATTTTTATGCTATTCCTTATTGACAGAAACAGCAGGTGAACAACTCATGGCTAGACATTGTGTGTCTAGATTCTGCATAGGAGTATGATATTCTGTCCGCTAAGACTGGTAACAACAATCTGCATTGCAAAATACAAAAACAAAAAAATTGATAGAATGAAAAAATTAAGTTGCTCTGGGATTAGGGGCCCTGATTAGGGAGCTGAAGCTTCATTAGTTTTATGGTAGATCTGCCACTATCAGAAAATAAACACTAGGCCTATAAGACCCTAATGATACAGAATGGAATAGCTATGGCATAGTCTTTAAATCATTGTCAATGTTAATGTAAATGCAGTCTAAGTAGTATTTAAAGTGTATGGTGTACAACAAGTAGGTATAAAGAGTTAAATCTTTCCCAGGATAGGAGACAAATATACCACAGATAATATTAGTTCCAAATTTTGGCACAAGGCCAGCAGTTTTGGGGAAGGCAGTAAGTCAGTTACATCAGCCCCAATGCTCAAATGGTACTTATTTTATTGACCCCAAAAGGATGCAAGACTAAGTCAACCCTGGTGGCATTTGGATTCAGAACATAAAGATGGACAAAATGCTGCTAAGAATTTTGTCAAGTGTGTTAACGATTCTGCCAGTTTGCCATGTTATGTATCACAGCTAATATCACCAATTGATAGGGTATCATTTGCTGAGAATTGGGAGAACAGGATCTTATAAATCTAAATGTGTTACACAAAGATATTGATTGAAATAGGTTTGTTGGATACTTGTGTGGTATAACTTTTACAGGTTTTCCTTTATAAATAGCATTTTGTAAGTAAGTTTCACATCATCATCATCACTATCATCAATGTCATCATCTCCATCAACATCATCATCATCATCAACAAGAACATCACCAAGAGGACATACTACTGTGATTCAGTGATGATTTTGCCATGGTCGCAATGGAGGACATAATCCCAGCAGTGCCAGCTAAGGAAACACTTAACAATTACGCAGTGCACCCACTGTTTAAACAACAGTGATCTGTGCTTCCATACGGTAACTATTTACAGAAAACATTAATAGGTTCATTAAAAGATATTTGTCTTTGTCAGGGATTCACTGATGCATTACTGACAGGACAAGCACGCTTCATTAAACTTTTCACTAGTACACCAACAATCAATCAACTGATTTAATCAACCGAGACTATCATTTTATCATTCATAAAATGATATGAAATAAGATATATAATTATGAAGAGTGATGGGTGCAGGAATGGCTGCATGATTAACGAGTTTATTTCAGTTCCACTGAATGGTACTATGGGCCAAGCAAAGCCTTGTGAGTAAATATGGTAGATGGAAACTGAAAGAAGCCCTTCGTATATGTATATGTTTGTGTGTCTCTTTATTCTGACATTTTTTTTATCCTTTCCTTGTTTCAGTCATTGGACTGTGGCCATGCTGAAGCACTGCATTGAAGGGTTCAACCCCAGTACTTACATTGTTTCTTTATAAGCTTAATACATATTTTATTGGTCTCTTTTGTTGAACTGCCAAGTTACAGGGATGTAAACACACCAGCATTAGTTGTCAAACGATGGTGAGGGGCCAAACACATACACACACATACATATATATGTATATATATATATATATATATATATATATATATATATATA
>NC_068983.1:54597109-54597909 GCF_001194135.2 Octopus bimaculoides
TATATATATATATACATAATATATAATATATATAATATATATATACATAATATATAATAAATATATATAAATATACCCACACACATGTGTGTGTGTATGTAAACCTGTCAGTGTGTCAGCCTGTCTGTCTCACTGTATGTATGCCTGTTCAGAATGGTGGCATATTAATACATTCCTACCTTTTGTTTCTATCTATTTCATGTGTTACCAAAGCTATTTATAAATACACTGTGCTGTCATTTAAACATATGCTGTTCATTTCATTAAACGATTTTCAAGTTTACTCCCTTTCTCTCCTTCAGCCTCTCCCTCCCACTCAGCCCCGTTCCACTCTCTCTCTCTCTCTCTCTCTCTCTTTCTCTTACCCACACTGTTCCTCAACAGCTGGCTGTTTTAGTACCCTTAGTCTACTGTAGGGAATTTTATGTCGGTAATGAGGAGCGCTCGTTAAAGTTAATGAAAGAAAGAAGATACTTCAAATAATCTGTGTAATTAATTTCTAACTGTTACAGTGAGATTATGACATTCAGTGATGGACGGTGGGGCAGGAGTACAGGTGTGTGAGTCAGTCCTTGTTCTTGTTTGGTGTCTTTCGTTGACTTGCCCCAGAAGGATGAATGAAGGATGAAATTGAACTCAGAATGCCCATTAGATGTAACTCAGTTGTCATCATCATCAATATCATCATCGTCGTCATCATCGTGTCACCATCATCACCACTATCACCACCACAACCACTACCATCATCACCACTATCACCATCGACACCACCATCACCATCATCAACACTACTACCACCA
>NC_068983.1:54597919-54600223 GCF_001194135.2 Octopus bimaculoides
CACCATCGACACCACCATCACCATCATCAACACTACTACCACCACTACCTTCGTCATCATCATCATTAGCACCACCATCACCACCACCATCACCATCATCATTGTCTCAACATCATCATCATCATCATCTTCATCATCATCATCCTCACCACCACCACCACCACCACCAACATCACAATGACCACCATCATTACTAACAAAACTTTGGTGGTCAGCCTGTGCCCAAGGTGCCACATAGTTGAAATGAACCAAAAAGCATAAGGCCAAGAAGCAAAGGTCTTAACCACGCAGCCAAACAGCAACAACGAAAATAAATAAATAAAAATATTATGTAATAAATATTAAAAGAAAGAAAAAATAAGAAAATTACAGTCACATCTAGCCTTATTTCTTAATACCAATTCCTTTTATCTTTTCTCTAACAAGATCTCTGCAGAACACTATTCCTTTCAAACAACTTTTCTTAAACGACCATATGAGTGGGCCATGAAAATTCTAAATTCTAAAAGGCTGCAGTATAAAATGCTTAATTACTCAGTTACATTTAATTATTCAGGCGTACGAGTGGCTGTGTTGTAAATAGCTTGCTTACGAACCACATGGTTCCGGGTTCAGTACATCACTTAGTCCACCATTTGTTGGTGATTCCATCCTACTCCTGGAGGACGATGCATTTGCACCACTCTTAACCCAAGGGTCGGTCTGGGTAGCTGTTGCAGGTGAGGTTTTTTAAGAGGCTTGAGTATGCATCCTAAACTCAACAGCTTTTGCTTTTAGTTGCCTTTTACAACATAAAGAAGAAACATTGGTTTTGTTCTTCAGCAGACCTGACTCCACACGGCACTTGAGCAACATGAAATGAAGTGTTTTGCTCAAGAACACAACATACCAGCCAATCTAGGAATCAAAACCATGATCTGGTGATCCTAATTACAACATCCTAACCACTAGGCTACATGGCGGTTAGTCATATATTCTCTTCTAGTTGCTCCAAATTTAGAATGTTGCCCATGTAGACAATGACCACCAAATTCACTCACTAGGCATTGGTCAATTGAGGGCTACCGTAGATTTGTCCAAGGTACCACACAGTGGAACTGAACCTAAAAACCACATGTTTACAAAGCAAACTTCTTAACCACTCAGCCAAGGAATTATTGAACAATTCTTGTCACAATTGTTTCTTTTAAATTCAAACCTGATTCTAAAGACATGTTCATCTCAGGAGGAATTTAGTTCTGTAGATAAGTTAAAGCTGTTGGCACCTGTCATATTATTATAAAGATATCAATGTTACACATCTTATTATATATCTTATCAGCAGCTTCTTTTTTTATCATTTTCTTGTTTTTTTGTTGTTGTTGTTGTTGTTGTTGCTAAGATTGACTGTGCGGTGGTAAAATTTAAAGCTAAAAATCAAAAATTATAAATAAATAAATATATAGACATGTTCTGTTAACAGTAATATGTCTTTGTACTTGATGAACTTCATATTGAGGCTGTTATCGTACTCAGGAGAAACTACAAGTTCACGTCTTAATGCTGCTTTCATCACATAATTACAGCAACGAATCAGATTTACATCACTTTTCATCATTCTTGCCAACAAAAAGACAGCAACAGCAACAACGAAAATAAATAAATAAAAATATTATGTAATAAATATTAAAAGAAAGAAAAAATAAGAAAATTACAGTCACATCTAGCCTTATTTCTTAATACCAATTCCTTTTATCTTTTCTCTAACAAGATCTCTGCAAAACACTATTCCTTTCAAACGACTTTTCTTAAACAACCATATAAGGTGACTAAAACATGTTAACATCTGATTTAATTATCATATTCTACAACCTAAATCATAGATTTGTGTACCTGAAAATATTAACCATTAATATACGTATCATTATTATTGTTATTGTTGTTGCTGAGCTGTAATATAGCTTTCAGATCTCAACAGATAAAATAACATTCATTGTAAAGATTATTCTCTTTATTTCATGTTATTACCTCTAGAGAAGATGGTGAACCAAAAAGGAACCTACTGCTGTACAACAGATAAAATATATAACAAGTGATTTCTTTATAATGGCATGACAGGTGCTAATGCTTTTAACTTATTTACTGAAATAAATTTCTCCAGAGATGAGTCTTTTGAACCCATTTTGATTTTAATGGTAACAAGTGTGATGGGAATAATTAAATTAATTATTTTAACTGGTTGACCCTATGGATGTTCCATGGTTTAATTAAAAGCAAAGATTAAGGGTTAATATGACATGCTAAATCTTTCATTTATAAGTTATA
>NC_068983.1:54606055-54609968 GCF_001194135.2 Octopus bimaculoides
GAATAGCCTGCTCGTGAAATTAATGTGCAACTGGCTGAGCATTCCACAGACACGTGTACCCTTAACGTAATTCTCGGGGATATTCAGCGTGACACAGGGTGACAAGGCTGACCCTTTGAATTACAGGCACAACAGAAACAGAAAGTAAGAGTGAGAGAAAGTTGAGGTGAAAGAATACAGCAGGGTTCGCCACCATCCCCTGCCGGAGCCTCGTGGAGCTTTAGGTGTTTTCGCTCAATAAACACTCAGAACGCCCGGTCTGGGAATTGAAACTGCGATCCTATGACCGTGAGTCCGCTGCCCTAACCACTGGGCCATTGCGCCTCCACTGACCTTCCTAATACCAATCACTTTATAGAGTGTACTGGGTGCTTTTTATGCGGCACCAGCACCAACTTGGTCATCGAGTAAACTGCAAGACAATAACCTCCTCATCAGAGAGGAGAGAGTAATAATGAGGTGGGTGGTGCATTTATAACAGTGGTTCCCAAAGTGAGCAGTATTGACCTCCTGGGGGCAGCAGAAAGTTCCATGGGGGCATTGAGAAAAGCAGGGCGTAATGGGATAGCGATTGATGTGAAAGTTTTATTTGTGAAATACAGTTGCTTTGAATTTGCTTCAGAAAGAGGTCTATGTTTATGATGGTTAGTTGGGGTGAGTGTCAAGGGGATGACAGCCTGAGAAAGTTTGGGAACTATTGATCTATAATAACAAGACACTAACTCTAAGTAACTCTGTCCTTTAAACTTTAAATAAGATTCACAGAAGGAAGTGGCTCACTGCTTTAACCTTTTTGCAATCACATTCATATTTCTGCTGTAATACACTGTATCTGTTTCAATTAACTTTGAAAATAACGTAGAATTTATGAAAACAACTTTGTCATTATTATACACTAGAAGGAGCCATGAATATTTCACAGAATTAATGGTAAACCTGTTGGGTTATTTCTGTAAACTTTATCCAAAAAAACCTGAAAAAGTAGCTTGTGTTGTGTCTGTACGGAAAGATAGTTGCTCATCTGCTATTCATTGAAAAGTGAAAGAAACTGGAATATGATGATTACTTAATGCACCTTATATAAACACTTTATATACTTTACGTACAATTTTATAGACTTAATACACAGTACTCATAGAATAGATATCCACTCTTATTTTACCATTTTTCTCATAAAAAAAAAAAAATCCTGTATATACAATGCAACCGTTAGTTAAACTGCATATATCTGCCACATAAATAAGTGTGAATATTTCACGGAATTGCACTTATACACATGTGTTAAGTGATAGGTGATAAAAAAAAAACTTAGTTCAATTTTTTAAAAAATACACTTTTCACTATCCAGTCACCACCACCACTACCACCTCCATCTCTACCGCCACCACTACCATCATCATCATCATCATCATCATCATCATCTCTCTCACTTTTTTTCTCTCCCCCATCTCTCTGTGCCTCTTTTTAACCTCACCATCAGAACATCACCCCTCTGCTAAAATTATATTTTTAATTCTCCTCCTCTATCTTCAACTAACTTTTTTTAACCACGTAATAAATATTATGCTCCCCCTACCTCACATTGTGAACACTTCTCTCTCCCTCTCTTTCTTCCTCTTTCTGTCTCACTCTTCGCCTTTTTTTACTCTCTCCTCGCTTTCCCTTCAACTAATCATGTGAAAGCATTACAATTACATTCCCTCTACCTTACATCATGGCTGCTTCTCTTTCCCTCTTTTTCTCCCTCCCTCTATTTCTCTCTCCTCCTTTTCTTTCTCTCTCTTTTTCTCTAATCATGTGAAAGTGTTACCGACGGGCTAAGTAACACAATGACAAGCAGAATTATTATAAGACAAACATGAACTAACAAACATGAACTCCGCTAAGGCGGAGGTAATAAATATAAGCATTACATTTGACAGAGTGATCTGAACGGCAAAGTGTTAAGCAGCGAGCAGTGAAGCAAAACTGATATGTCCATTATGTAGAGTTTAGATTAGTTTATAGAAGTGGACAACTGGACCAAACAGCAGCAGACTTTACTTTCAACCCTATCATTATCATTTCAGAATTCACTGGAAAAAGAATGAATTTACATTGTTTGTTGATTAGAAGAAAGGAAGGAATGTCTCACAATAGTTTCATTCCTAATTTCTGTAGTGTTGGGTGCAAGTATAGTTGTGTAGTTTTCCAAGTTCATTTCACGACAGCATGATTTAGGTTCAATCCCACACCACCATACATACCTAGGGCAAGTCTCTTCTGCTATAGACTTGGGTTGACCAATTCCTGTGGGCACCAAATAGAAGTGGTATGGAAACTGGTTATGTGTGTGTGTGTGTGTGTGTGTGTGTGTGTGTGTGTGTATGTATGTATTTATGTGTGTGTATATGTTTGTGTATCTGTGTTTGTCCCCCCACCATCGCTTAACAATTGATGTTGGTGTGTTTATGTCCCCGTAACTTAGCGGTGTGACAAAAGGGTTTGACAAAATAAGTACTAGGCTTACAAAAAATAAGCCCTGGGGTTGACTTGTTCGACTAAAGGTGGTGCTCCAGCATGGCTGCAGTCAAATAATTGAAACAAATAAAAGAATAATAGAATAAAAGAACATATGAAATGCCAGTAGGAATTCTGACCTGCATACTACCGACTCCTCCAGCACCTTTACTTAAGTATTGGCTTCAAATATTGGCACAAGGCCAGCAATTTCAGGGGATGGGGCAAGTTTATTACATTGACACCGGTACCCAACTGGTACTTATTTTATATTATTTACATTGGATGGATATGTGTCTGCATCTTGTTCATTGTTACCACAGCGTTTCAGCTGATTTACTCTCCAGCCTTCATCAGGTGTCCTGGTAGAGTTTTGAACCCAGCCCTGGGTTCTCATTCTTAAGGTATTTTTTACTGATATTATTATTATTATTATTATTATTATTATTATTATTATTATTATTATTATTACTTATTCAAAACACTGCCTGGAATTCAACTCGCAATCTTGGGGTTAACAGCCTGCACTCTTAATCATTACGCTATATGCCCATGGGTTAAGAGCAGGTAATGGTTAAGAGCGGGTAATGGTTAAGAGCGTGTGCTACTAACCCCAAGATTGCGTGTTCAATTCCAGGCAGTGCCTTCAGTAAAAAAAAAAAATAATAATAATAATAATAATAATAATAATAATAATAGTAATAATAATAATAATAATAATATTAGCAAAAAAATTACCTTAGGAACGAGAACCCAGGGCTGGGTTCAAAATTCTACTAGAACACCTGATGAAGGCTGGAGAGTAAATCAGCTGAAACATTGTGGTAACAACAAACACATATCCGTCAAATGTGAATAATGTACAGAATTCCTCATCTCTAAAATATAGAACAATGGTACTTATTTCATCAACCCCAAAGAATGAAAGGCTAAGAAGACCTCGGCAGAATTTGAACTCAGAACACGAAGATGGACGAAATGCTGATGATTCTACTAGATCACTGCTTTATCTTTTGTTAAATATCAAGATAAGGAAATGAATGAGTATCACGCAATTTCATTTTCTCTTTCTCAACAGATCCAAGAATTTCTATAAAAGTAAGGAAAAAAAAAAATCAATATTAATATGAAGGTAACAAAGTCTTTGAGGCTGCTTGTAGCAGTTAAAAACAGACGCAATCATTTATAATGACCGACCGCCTGTTTTTAGATGTGGCGCTAGGATCGACGGAAATAAATGGTTTGCAATTTCCTTTCCTGTTTTACTCAGATTCCTTCCACTGACACCTGGAACTGAGATGGAGATGAGGTGTACCATTGATATAGGTTTACCAAACCCTGTAATTCTGTACTGACATATACACTTATCATCATCATCACCACCACCACCACCACCACCATCATCATCATCATC
>NC_068983.1:54610129-54610852 GCF_001194135.2 Octopus bimaculoides
CACCACCACCACCACCACCACCACCACCATCATCACCACCATCATCATCAGCATCATCATGATTATCACTAACTGCAGCAGCAGCTGCAGTAGCAGTAGAGTCTCATCACTGACGTTGACATCACCATGGTTGTTGTCACCATTGTCACAGTCATCATCATCATCATCACCACCATCACCATCGTCATCGTCATCATCATCATTGTTGTCACCATCATCGCCATTGCCATCATTCTAGTTCTTACCGTCCTCATCACAACCACCACTACACCCTACACCACCACCACCACCACCATCACCACACTCTAACCCCCACCAGCCCATACACCTCCCCACCACTCCTACTGCCACAATTACCACCATTATTACCAATTACTCTGCCACTACAATTTCCATCATTGTCATTATTGCTCCAGCCACCATTGTAATTATCATCCTCTCCTCCTACTCCTACTCCTACTCCTACTTTCTCCTCCCCTTCTTCTTCTTCTTCTTCTTCTTCTTCTTCCTTTCCTCCTCTTCTTTCTCTTCCTCTTCTTTCTCTTCCTCTTCCTTCTCTTCTTTCTCTTCCTCTTCCTTCTCTTCTTTCTCTTCCTCTTCTTTCTCTTCCTCTTCTTTCTCTTCTTTCTCTTCCTCTTCTTTCTCTTCCTCTTCTTTCTCTTCCTCTTCTTTCTCTTCCTCTTCTTTCTCTTCCTCTTCTTTCTCTTCCTCTTCTTTCTCTTT
>NC_068983.1:54610975-54613506 GCF_001194135.2 Octopus bimaculoides
TTCTTTCTCTTCCTCTTCTTTCTCTTCCTCTTCTTTCTCTTCCCCTTCTTTCTCTTCCTCTTCTTTCTCTTCCTCTTCTTTCTCTTCCTCTTCTTTCTCTTCCTCTTCTTTCTCTTCCTCTTCTTTCTCTTCCTCTTCTTTCTCTTCCTCTTCTTTCTCTTTCTCTTCTTTCTTTTCCTCTTCCACTTCTTTCTCGCCCTCTTCTTTCTCTCCCTCTTCCTCTTCTTCCTTTCCTCTTGTCCCTCCTACTCCTCTTCATCAGTAGCATCATGTGCTCATCATCATCATCACCTCTATCACCATCAGCAGTAGCAGCAGTGGCAGCAACACCATCACCATCACGGCTGCCTTTGTCATCATTGTCGTCATCATCATCATCATCACCACCACCATTACTGCCAACACCACCAACGTCATCACAACCACCACCACCACTATCATATTGCAACCATCATTATCATCATCATCATCATCACCATCACCATCACCACCAACATCATCATCATCACCATCACCATCATCATCATCATCATCATCATCATCACCTTCTTCATCATCATCATCATCATCATCATCATCATTATCATCATCACCACCATCATCATCACCACCACCACTACCTCCACCATTACCACCAACACCATGCTTGCCATCATTATCGACCTCCCAACCACCAACACCACTACTGCTGCCACCGCCACCGCCACCACTACCACCAGTACCACCACCTCTACGTCACCATTACCATCATCATAATCACCACCATCATCATCATCATCCCCCTCGCTATCCTCTCAAGCACAAAACCTCCACACCCACACCCACACCACCGTCACCATCACCATCATATGTTCAACGTCTTCTTTTATTTCGCTTCCACTCCTGCAAATTAGTATGGATGAAGAACAATAATAAAAATAGACACAGACAAAACTACCAAAAGTACAAAAATACCAAAAAACAAAAATAAATAAAAAGAAACTGCTGCTCTGATGTCAGTAAATTGTGAAATAGTCTAAAATTTCACTTGCAGGATTCAGTTTGAGTGAAAAATTCTGCAGACAAAATTACATGCTGTTCCGTTCTTTTTTTGTCTTCTTTGGACATCTTATTCTGCAAGTATGTGAAAGTTCTAAAGAAGTTTGTTTATTAAGAGTGCTTGGATTCCTAATCAAGTATTGGTAAGTTTGGCATTATTGATGCAAGAATGGTAGAGTAGACGTAAA
The DNA here is from genome assembly GCF_001194135.2 of Octopus bimaculoides. Classification (NCBI taxonomy): domain Eukaryota; kingdom Metazoa; phylum Mollusca; class Cephalopoda; order Octopoda; family Octopodidae; genus Octopus; species Octopus bimaculoides. The sequence goes on from NC_068983.1 coordinate 54,612,202, forward strand.
TCTCACAGTCATTGGAACAAAGTCTGTGACATAAATTCAGTTTCCCTTGTTGCTGTGCTTCACTTTAGTTCTCTCATTCTTCATTATCTATGTGATATTTTCAAAGGTATGGCTGTGTGTTTAAAAAATCTCACTTTGCAACTACACCGTTTCAGGTTCAGTCTCACTGTGTGGCGTCATAGGTGAATATTTTTTATCATAACATCGCCACATACATATATATGTATGTGTGTCATTGTTCAGTTTTATTTCGAGTTTACTTGCCAATAGAGAAAGAGTTGGTTTCTAACCAAGATCCAAGGCTCCTTCATTGGAATTTCAACATCAACAACAGGGTATTTTTGTATATATATAGGTCTCTTCTGTTTTTAATTATTATAAATCTTCCACTGAGGAAGGAGCCAGTTTCCAACAAAGATACAAGGCTCCATATTTGGGATGTAGTTAACACAGACAATTCACATTTGGAACTTGAGAAAAGTCTTGCATATTTTTACTGTTCCACTCACAGACTGTACTTGTAATGTACGAATTAGCCAGTCAATTTCTCTTTCTGAAAATCATGTATTTTTGTTTGTATGTACATATGTATGTGTGTGTGTGTGTGTGTGTGTGTGTGTGTGTGTGTGTGTGTGTGTGTGTGTGATTATTCAGCTTTATTTCAAGATTTCTGACCAATAGAGAAAGAGCCAGGTTTCTAACTTAGATCTAAGTCTCCTTCATTGGAATTTCAACAATATCAACAGGATATTTTTGTATGTGTGTACATGTGCAGGGTATTTTTGTATGTATGTATGTATGTATGTATGTATGCATATGTGTATGTATATGTGCAGATTTGTCTGTTTTGTTTTATGCATGCATTCTCATGCATATACTTGCATATCTAAACATTCTCATATATATTTAAATGATAAACTTCTGGAAAGTTTTACAGATTTTCACAGTTCCTGTGATGGATTGGATCTGTAATCTTCGAATTAGCTTTCTTCTTTCTGGTTTTGAGAAGCTTAATTTCTCAAGAAATGTATGTATGTGTGTATGTACATATGTACGTTTGTATGTATGTATGTATGCATGTATGTATGCATGTATGTATGTATGTATGCATGCATGTATGTATATGTGTATGTATGTATGTATGTATGTACATATGTATGCATGTATTTATGTATGTATGTTTGTGTATATGTATATATAAAAATTGATGAAATAAGAGAAGTGAAGTGAAAAAAACAGATGTTTATTCTATTAGCTGGTAGATGTTTTGTAATTCTTTCATACATATATATATATATATATATA
>NC_068983.1:54614520-54616882 GCF_001194135.2 Octopus bimaculoides
TATATATATATGATGTGCATATTTATCATCATCATCATCATCATTATTTAACATCCATTATCCATGCTAGCATGGGTTGGACAGTTTGACCAGGGCTGGCAAGCGGGAAAGCTGCACCAAACTCCTGTCTGATTTGGCATGGTTTTCTATGATTGGATTCCCTTCCTAACGCCAACCACTCTGAGAGTGTAGTGGGTGCTTTTATGTGCCACTGGCACAGATACCATTTGCATGACACCAGTATCTGTCATGTCTGCAATTTTACTCAGCCTGATGAGTCTTCTTCTCAGGCATGATATAATGCCAAAGGTCTCAGCCATTGCCTCCAAGAGGCCCAACATTCAAAAGGAGCTCAGCTACTTTGCCTCTATGAGGCCCAATGCATGTGTGTATGTATGTGTGTGTGTGTATGTCTGTGTGTGTATATATGTATATGTATATACACACACACATATGAATGCACACACATACACATGTCATCATCATCATTCTTTAACACTTTTGTATTCAAACTGGCCATATCCATCCCAAATATTCTGCTTGTTTTATGTTCAAACTGACCAGATCAGACCTCTCTCATTTACCCTAAAATGTAATTCTAAACATGAACAATCACATCATTGAAATCTCAAAGCTACAAAATAATCTATGATAAATTCAAAACAATATGAATAAACAAACATTATATTTGTCAGAGTAATCTGGATACTAAAAGGTTAAACATCCATGTTTCTATGAGACAGATCTTCTAATCTGATGCCCTTCCTGTTGCCAACCCTCACATATTTTCTAGTGATGTAAAATTTGACCCATGACCAGACATGTTTTCCATGGTAGACTGGAAATGAACAACATTGCTTGAACGACAGTAATGCTTTCTCACAACAACCACATGATGTCATCATAAGCGTACACACAAAAACACATGCACATGAACATATATACAAGCATACACACAGACACAGACACACAGACACACACACACATACACACACACACACACATATTAGATAGATAGATAGATAGATAGATAGATAGATAGATAGATAGATGGATGGATGGATGGATGGATGGATGGATGAATGGATAGACTGATAGCTAGACATACAGACATACAGACAGATAGATAGACAGATAGATAGACAGATAGATAGACAGAGAGATAGATAGACAGAGAGATAGATAGACAGATAGACAGAGACAAATATATACATATATATATAGAAAGATTGATAGATAGATAGAGAGAGAGAGAGAGAGAGAGAGAGAGGGAGAGAAAGAGAAAGAGAGAGAGAGAGAGAGAAAGAGAGAGAGAGAGAGAGAAAGAGAGAGAGAGAGAGAGATACAGACAGACAGGCAGAGGGGCGGACAGACAAACAGGAAGAGGGGCGGACAGACAGACAGACAGACAGACTGACAGACAGATAGATCACTTTTGTCATCCTCAAATGTATGGATGAATAGAGACATAAGTAAATGTGAAATAATTGACTGTGCAGACAGGTAGATAGGTATGCTGATGGATGGGAAGATGCTGAGATAGACAGGCAGACAGATACAGTCAAGATTCCAACAATGGAGTAATAAGTTAAAAAGCAAATCTTTCAGCAGTCACTGTCAAATCTTCTGCCAAGTACGTACTTCAGTCTTAAATAAAGTACACACTGGTTAATATATTTATTTCTTAATTGCCCACAGGGGGCTAAACGTAGAGGGGACAAACATGGACAGACAAAGGGTTTAAGTCAATTACATCGACTCAAGGGCATAACTGGTACTTATTTAATCGACCCCGAAAGGATGAAAGGCAAAATCGACCTCGGCGGAGTTTGAACTCAGAACATAACGGCAGATTAAATAAGCGCGTATGAAATACTGCTAAGCATTTCGCCCACCGTGCTAATGATTCTTTTCTACTCTAGGCACAAGACCTGAAATTTTGTGGGAGGGGGCCAGTCGATTAGATCGAACTAAGTACACAACTGGTACTTAATTCATCGACCCCAAAAGGATGAAAGGCAAAGTTGACCTCAGCAGAATTTGAACTCAGAACGTAAACACATAAGGCGGCGAGCTGGTAGAATCGTTAGCACGCCGGGCGAAATGCTTAGCGGTATTTCGTCTGCCGTTATGTTCTGAGTTCAAATTCCACCGAGGTCGACTTTGCCTTTCATCCTTTCGGGGTCAATAAATTAAGTACCTGTTACGCACTGGGGTCAATGTAATCGACTTATTCCGTTCGTCTGTCCTTGTTTGTTCCCTCTATGTTTAGCCCCTTGTGGGCAATAAAGAAATAAGAACATAAACACCACCACTTAACAACTGGTGTTAGTTTGTTTATGATCCCATAACCTTGTGGTTC
>NC_068983.1:54617024-54622613 GCF_001194135.2 Octopus bimaculoides
CACACACTCACACACACACCACACACACACCACACACACACATATATACATACTCAGATACACACATATATCATTTACTCATTTTCAATAATTAGACTGTGGCCATACTGGGGCAAAGTTGCTCACCAACACTGATTGTGAAGCAGTGGTGCGGGACAAACACAGACACACACACACACACACACACACACATACCCACACACGCACACACACACACACACACAAACACACACAAAAGCACACACACAAACACATGCATACAAATATATATACATATATATATATATATATGATGAGCTTCTTTCAGTTTCTGTCTACCAAATCCACTCACAAGGTTTTATTAAAAAACACTTGCTGAATGTTTCATGCTGTGAGACTAGGACCATGTGGTTGGGAAGCAAGCTTCTTACCACACATCTTCCCTGTGCCTCTCCACACCTGCACCTCCCCACACCTGTTCCTCCCAAAACCTGCGCCTCCTGACAGGTTTGTATCATTTTATGCCTACCAAATCTCCACACAAGGCTTTGGTCAGCCCTGGATTATAATAGAAGACAGTACCCCAAGGTGCCACAGAATAGGATTGAACTCAAAACCATGTGACCAGGAAGCAACCATCTTACCACAAAGCTATATATGTACCTAATTAGATTAAAATTGAATGATTTAATTACAAATAATGAGAATAACATATTTTAATCGACCTGTCAGCCAGTCTTTCTTACAGGTCTACTTCACTATGAGTAAGGAAGCAGGTGTTTTCAAAGGTTCAAGGCTATTTTTGGTTAGCTTTATAATGCTCCCAGTATTAAATATATTAACTATTGTTTCCTTATGACGTTGGCATCTTGGGGTTATTTGTGCAACAAGCAAATTCTATTTTTCAACATCATCCAATTTGCAAATTTGTATATTTACTTAGAAGATGTGGCTGTGTGGTAAGAGGTTTGCTTTGCCACCGCATGGTTCCAGGTTCAGTCCCCACTGCGTGGCACTTTAGGCAAGTGTCTTCTACTATAGCCCAGGGACAAACATAACTTTGCGAGTGGATTTAGTAGACAGAAACTGAAAGAAGGCAAGCTGGTAGAAACGTTAGCACGCCGGGCGAAATGCTTAGCGGTATTTTGTCCGCCGCTACGTTCTGAGTTCAAATTCTGCCGAGGTCGACTTTGCCTTTCATCCTTTCGGGATCGATTAAATAAGTACCAGTTATGCACTGGGGTCGATATAATTGACTTAATCCGTTTGTCTCTTCTTGTTTGTCCCCTCTGTGTGTAGCCCCGCGTGGGCAGTAAAGAAATAAGAAACTGAGAGAAACCTGTATATGCATGTATGCATGCATATGTGTATATATGTATGTATGTATGTATGTATGTATGTATGTATGTATACATATACGTATATATGTCATTGTTCAGTCTTATTTTGAGATTTCTTGCCAATAGAGAAAGAACTGGTTTCTAACCTAGATCCAAAGCTCCTTCATTGGAATTTCAACATCAACAACCGGGTATTTTTGTATGTTATGTTATGCATAGTAGCAGATGCAGGGGTGTTGCCCTAGTTGCCCAGGCAACACATTTTCCAGCCGAGCCAACACCATATATAATAACATTGTTATTTTATTCCCAGCAGTTTCACAGCGTTACTGTCTCATATGCATAAGGTCTACTACAACAAGTTAGAATATATAAATATGTGTCCATTTGTTACGAATTGCTATTCCCACCTTATATAGTATTTTGGCAACATCCCAAAAAACTCTTGATCTCCCCGCCGATGTATGTATGTATGTATGTATGTATGTGACCATTCAGTTTTATTTCAAGATTTCTTGCCAATAGAGAAAGAACCAGTTTCTAACCTAGATCCAAGGCTTCTTCATTGGAATTTCTACATCAACAACAAAGTACTTGTGTTTGTATGTATGCATGTATGTATGTATGTATGTATGTATGTATATATGTATTATGTATATGTGCAGATTTTTATTTTTTTGCTCTATGTATGTATTCTCATGCATATAGTTGCATATCTAGACATGCTCATATATATTTAAAGGATAAACATCTGGGAAGTTTAACAGATTTTTACAGTCCCAGTGATGGATTAGATCTGTAGTCTTAGCATTCTCCTTTCTGGTTTTGAGAAGCCTAATTTCTCAAAACTGGTATTTAGGCAGTGTGTTACGTATTTCAGGGCCCCAATAATTACTGGTATAAACCTAAACTTGTAATCTGGATTGAGTAACTGCAGATTTCTCAACAGTTCAGTATAAGTATTCTCTTTTTCACTGATCTTCAGCTTTAAGTTAACATCCGCTGGACAGCTAATTTCCACAACTGTGCACCGTTTCTCTTCTCTATCCCAAATCATTATATCAGGTCTGTTGTGCTTACATTTTATTGAGGTCTTCACTGAGACATTCCACCAATACTCCTTTTTATTATGATTGGTTATGGCTTCTACCATACTGTAGGCTCTCATTTCTTTGTCCTCAGGGTTGTTCTTCAGGCGGATTTCATTATAGAGTGTCCTAGCTACAGCATTATGTCTCATTGGTAGGTAATATCATGATGACATTTTCAGACAACTGCTTATGATGTGAGTGATATCTTTGGTGTTGTATGTATGTATGTATGTATGTATGTGTGTGTGTGTGTGTGTGTGTGTGTGTGTGTGTATGTGTGTGTGTGTGTTATGAAGGTGCATGTCTTACTGGTTAGGGTATTTGGCTCGCAATCGTAAGGTCCTGAGTTCAATTCCTGGTGATGCATTATATCCTTAAGCAAGACACTTTGTTTCACATTGCTCCAGTCCACTCAGCTGGTAAAAATGAGTTGTACCTGTAATTTAAAGGGGCCAACCTTGTCACATTCTGTGTCATGATGAATCTCCCTGAGAACTAAGTTAAGAGTACATGTGTCTGTGGAGTGCTCAGCCACTTGCTCAGTCATATGTATATGGAAGACCCTACATATAAAAAAGTATAGAAGAACCTACATATAAAAAAACTATGTCCATTTAAGTCCATTTACATGGGAGCTCTGGGCAAAATGTTTAGTGCATGACCATCCTTGGAACATAAGTAATGTGTGTGTAAAGTCTGGTGAAAATTGGTTGAGAATTGTGAAAATGTATGTGTTCAATATTCCTAGTCACTTTAATCATTGTCACTGGTGGACAGTGGAAATAAATATACGAAACCCTTTCACTTTTATAAAAAAGATAAAAAATGTATGGAAGACCCTACAGTTTATAAAACAGCTGATTAATGCAAATGAATAGGAATCATCTATTGTTGGTTCCCCATCGCACTAGTGGCCCCAACATCGATTTTTTAAAAATCCATGTAGCCTATGTTTAGGTCTGGGATATGAAGCAGCTGCGTATAAAATTTTAAAGAAATCGGATGAAAGATGTAGAAGTTATTGAGGTACATTAAATTTTTGTACACACACACACGCACAGAGAAAACTTCAATTTTATAGATATTAGATATATATATCCACGATGGGTTTCTCTCAGTTTCCATCTACCAAATCCACTCACAAAGCTTTGGTCAGCCTGAGGCTACAGTAGAAGGTACTTGCCCCGAGGTGCCACGCAATCAGACTGAACCTGAAATTATGTGATTAGCAAGCAAACTTCTTACCACACAGCCATTCCTGCACCCATGTATGTTTCTGCGTATGTATGTACACTTCATTGTATGCATCTATATATTTCTTTCAGTGTGTGTGTATTTGTTTGTGCATGTGTGACGAAGATGCTGATGATTATGATAACGATGATCATGAATAAACATTGCTCATTTGTTTGTTTTCTTCACTGCATAAATATTTCTAATTAACTTTTTGACCACACTGTGTATTAAATATCAATGCTAATGTTCTTAACCATGTTACTGCAGCAAGCTGGCAGAATCGTTAGCACGCTGGGCAAAATGCTTTGCAGTATTTCGTCTGTCTTTACATTCTGAGTTCAAATTTCGCCGCAGTTGACTTGCCTTTGTAGTCGTTGTAATCGACTTAACCCATTTGTCTGTCCTTGTTTGTCCCCTCTATGTTTAGCCCCTTGTAGGCAGTAAAGAAATAAGAAATGTTAGCACAGTGGGCAAATGCTTATTGGCATTTCGTCTGCCTTTACATTGTGAGTTCAAATTCCACCAAGGCCGACTTTGCTTTCCATCCCTTCAGGAGCAACCAAATAAATACTAGTTGACTATTGGGGTTGACATAATCAATTTATCTCCTCTCCCTCAAAATTGCTGGCCTTGTGCCAAAATGTGAAACTTATATTGGCTTCAAATTTTGGCGCAAAGCCAGTCATTTTGGTGAGGGAGTAAGTCAATTACATCGACCCCAGTGCATAACTGGTACTTATTCTATCCACCCCCAAAAGGTTGAAAAGCAATGTCAACCTCAGCAGGATTTTGACTCAGAACTTAGACATGGACTAAATGCCGTTAAGCATTTTACCCAGTGTGCTAACGATTCTGCCAGCTCACCTCTTTAATTTGAAAGCAATATTATTAATCATGCTAACGTATTAAATATGTTAATATTAAACTGTCTCTTTCATTAAATATACTCAAGTCTAACACTAACTTAACTATTATATGAACTAATGTTAACCAATCTTACCAACCCACTAATCACTTACCCAACTAACGAACCAACCAATTACTCATGCTATCATGAAATAGGAATGGTATTCTGTTTCTCAACAGAATATACTAAGATGATAAATTACTAGCTTCATTTTTTCCTGTTTTCTTTCCTTTTTTTTTTTTCATTAGTATTATTTCTTGTTTTTTTTTCTTTTTTGTGTGTTTTTTTTTTTAGTTTCTCCTTTGCTTAATTTCTTGCTGCAATAACGATCTTAGAATCTATGCTGGAATGTTACGAGGTATCTACCTATGCTGCATCTTCATCCTTCACCTCTTCCTCATCATATTCATCATCATCATCAGTAGTTGCAGCAGAGGCATCAGCAGCTGAAGTGGCACAAGTGGCAGCAGTGACAGAAATGGCAGCAGTGGCAGCAGTGGTAGCAGCAGCAACAGAAGTGACAGCAGTGGGAGCAGCAGCAGCGGCAACAGCAGCGGCAGCAGCAGCGGCAGCAGCAGCTGTAGTAGCAGCAGCAGCAGCAGTGGCAGTGGCAGCAGCAGCATGATTATCATAATAATCATTGTTGCCATTTCGTCATCATAATCGTCATTCTTTGTCATTGCTGTTGTCATTTTCATCAACACTGTCGTTGTTGTCATTATAATCATCATCATCATCACCACCACCACCACCACCACCATCATCATCATCATCATCACTATCACATCATCATCAACATCATCATCATCATCATCATCATCATCATCATCATCATCATCATCACCATCATCGTCATCGTCATCATCATTATAATCAATATCATTGTCATTGACATCATCATCATCATCATCATCATCATCATTGTAATCATCGTCATCATCATCATCATCATCATCATAATCATCATCATCATCGTCGTCATCAACATCATCATCATCAATCATCATAATCATCATCATCATCATCATCATCATCA
>NC_068983.1:54623330-54624084 GCF_001194135.2 Octopus bimaculoides
CCTCCTCATCATCATCATCATCACCATCATCATCACCATCATCATCATCATCATCATCATCATCACCACATTTGTCATCCCCTCACCATTACCATTCTCCTCTACATCATCATCATCATCATCATCATCATGACCAGCCAACTTTGCCTTTCATTCTTACAAGGTCAATAAAATAAAGTACCAGTTAAATACTGGCGTCCAATAGTATCAGCTTATCCCTTTCCCTCCAAATTATTAACCTTAAAGGGTTTCAACTGAAGGAATCGACCCTCAGAACTTATTCTTTGTAAGCCTAGTACTTATTCTATCAGTCTCATTTGCTGAACTGCTAGTATACAGGGACATAAATACAACCAAATTTGGCTGTCAGACAATGTCAGACAATGGCAGGGGTACAAACACAGACACACACACACACAAATATATACATATATACATATAGCAATAAGAAAAGGGAGGGGAATATGAGGTACCCATCAACTTGCAGACACTGTATTCCGTTGATTAATCTGTTTATTTTACAACAGAATACAGTGTCTGCAAGTTGATGGGTACCTCATATTCCCCTCCCTTTTCTTATTGCTGTATATAAATTTAAGGTTAAAAAAACCCTTTTACCCACACCCACTTATTGCACTTGGTATAACACTAGTGTAACAATAATTGGGTACCCTCCCAGCAGTATATTGGATATATATCATCCCTTAGTGAGTTGGATCCTCAACCCCTAACTCTCTTGGATTATATATATATA
>NC_068983.1:54626440-54627652 GCF_001194135.2 Octopus bimaculoides
TATATATATATATATATATATATATATATATATTTCATTTATGAATTAACAAAGCTATCAATGGTTTCATGCGGTTAGGATATCCACAATTATTTAAGGAGTCCACTTAGAAATGCTGATAATCGCCTCCTCTATTTAGGTGCTACCATTGTTTACTTTGTTAATCCACAAATAAAGAATTTTTATCCATCAAATGCAACGTTAAGCATTCATTCCCTCTGTTGGGGCATGGGTGGTCAGCCCTGAGCAACAAACCCAAAAGTTTCAGCAGGGGTCTGCTGTAGGCAATATATGTTTTTTTTATGTGGTCCAGAGACAGCAAACAGAAGGGCAGCACACACTCTAGCTATGCTAGTGATCATGTACATACATGAGCTGATGTATGGTCAGCTTTGACCATTGGAAGCCTAGTTATTAACTCATTCATCTATCCATCTGTCCATTTTCTTTGCCCACTACTCCTTAGAAGGTTATGGGATTAAAATCTTCAGGTACCCCAACAATAGTGCCCTATCAGAAGCAACCATCATTACCCTTTTCAGATGTGAGCAGCTGAGTCTATGGATATTACCCAGCCATTTTGTGCTTGGTCTACCCCTAGGTAACTTGCCTGTTGGCTTGGCTTGAGCTTACAAAAATTGGCTTATTATTGGTTACCAAATTTTTGCACAAGGTCAGCAGTTTTGAAGGAGTGGGTAAGTGGATTACATCAACCCCACTGCTCAAATGATACTTATTTTATTGACCCCGCAAAAGGATAACAAGCAAAGGTGACCACAGCAAATTTGAACTCAGAATGTAAAAACAGACAAAATGCCACTAAGAATTTTGTCTACAATGCTAACAATTCAGCCAGCTCACCACCTTAGCTTCGTTAAATATTGTCTTCAAATTTTGGCACAAGGCCAGCAATTTCAGAGTAGCGGGTAAGTCAATTACATCAACCCCAGTACTCAACTGGTACTTGTTTTATCGGCCCCGAAAGAATGACAGGCAAAATCAACCTCAGTGGAATTTGAAGCTTGGTTTAATATTGGTTTCAAATTTTGACACAAGGCCAGAAGTTTTTGTAAATTGATTACATCAACTTCAGTGCTCAGATGGTTCTTATTTTATAGACCCTGAAATGATGAAAAGCAAAGTCAACTTCGGTGAAATTTGAACTCCGAACATAAAGACAGACAAAATATTGCTAAGGATTTTCTCCGACAT
>NC_068983.1:54628619-54632650 GCF_001194135.2 Octopus bimaculoides
ATGATGATGATGAGGATGATGATGATGATGATGATGGTGATGATGATGATGATGATGATGATGAGAATGATGATGATGAGGATGATGATGATGATGATGATAGTGATGATGATGATGATGATGATGATTACCACCACCACCACCACTCTCCTTTTCTTCCTCCTCCTCATCGTCTTCATTATTCCCACTCGCACCCCCACCACCGTCATCACCACTACTGGCTGAAAATAATGATGTTTCTGCCAATCAGCAAACTATAAACACACACAAAAAAAAAAACAATGTGGCCGCCCACTTTTGCATCTTCTAGAAGAGCAGCCAAACGAAATCTCCCTTGCTGTGACAAACTCACACATTCAAAGGGTCAAAAAAAGGGAAGAAGATGCTGTACACAATTAGTCTTGGATATATAAAAACCTTGGGATAGTCTATATAATATATATAGAGAGAGAAAGTGAGAGAGAATTGGTGCCTAAACATCAAAGAAAAATGCACAGTAATTAAGAATCTAGTTAATAACAGGTCATTAAATGCTGACAAGTAATGGCATGGCAACCAGTCCAGGTGGGACTGACTTGTATTTATTTATGCAATTAGCTAGAATGATCTTTAAAAGAAATATATATTTAGTAGAAAAGCAGAAAAGCCTAAACTTCACATATAGTTCATGCTTTAGTTATGCTCAACAGCTGTTTCATTAAGATAAACACCACCAAATGTATACTTAAATAATTATGATGCATTTTTAGTTTATGTAAATTAACTTAAATCTATTCTGTTGTGTCTGGGGAGAGTCATTTTCTTATTGTGCCATAAAATTTAACACACTCACCGGTAAAATTTCCACTTATTTTTCTTTTTAATTTCCTAAAATTTTACTGGTGAGTGTATTAAATTTTAAGGCACAATAAGAAAATGACTCTCCCCAGACACAACAGAATATGCTTCAACACACGAAATTACATAAAAGATCTTGCAAACCAAATCCAAAAACGGAACTTAAATCTAATTAAATAAAAAAAAAGCGTTCACTATCGTCATCAGGAATGTTGTGGAATGTCAGGTGGAAAACCATTTCTATTTTGAAACAAAGAGAAGTCCAAAGACAGCAACAAGAAGAACATAGCATAGACAGTATCAATTGTGTGATTAACATAACCCAACAATCCTGGTGATTTAAGTAAAAGCTGTTTTTATATTAATTTAATTTAATTTAAATTTAAATAATTATGAATCACTATTATGTAATTACAAATTTTGTGGTGCCTTTCTAACTGAAACAGCTGTTGAGCACGATTAAATTATGAACCATATATGAAATTTATACATTTCTATTTTCACTATTTTCATGCTAAATAGTCTATACATAAAGACTTGGATAGTATGTATATATACACATATATGTATATATATACTACATATAGTCCAACCCATGCCAGCATGGACAATAGACATTAAATGATGATGATGATGATGATATATATATTTGTGAATAAAGGCTACCATTGGTTTCATGTTAAGGAAAGTAAGAAAATATCCTAATGTCTTAACAATGTTTCCTACTTTTCCTACTTTTCTTAACATGGAAGCAATGGTACCCTTAATTCACAAATACAGAAATGCAATGCAGTGTTGAGCTTTCATTTTCATCATTCAGCATTTATGTATATATATACTAAATGAAAAAAAAAACAAAGAACAAACACAAAAGAAACAACAATGCGAAGACTTGGTACTTGTAAAGTATTAGCAGACACTCAGGGAAGGAAAGAAAGGTGGTTTTACATTTCATTTTTTTTTGTGTTTGTTCTTCGTTTTTTTTTGGATTTACTATTTACCACATGCTCACACAGACCCCTGGCCTTCCGACTGACTTTGGAGTACGCAATTCACGGAATTCTTTCTGCCATCAGATTACATTACCTTGTTCATTCGGAGTAAAAGGATTGACATGGCTGTGTAATAAGAAGTTTACTTCTCAATCACATGGATCTGGGTTCAGTCCTATGGCATAGCACCTGGGGCAAATACCTTGTACTATAGCCCTAGGCTTTCCAAATCCTTGTGAATGGATTTGGTAGAAGGAAACTTAAAGAAGCCTATTGTATGTGTGTGTGTGTGTGTGTTGCATGTTAATGTTTTGTGTTTGTCCCCCTCTATAACTTGACAACCCGTGTTGGTTTGTTTACATCTTCATAACTTAGAAGTTCAGCATAAAAGACTGATAGAATATGAGGTTTTAAAAGCATATTAAGTCCAAGGGTCAATTTGCTTGACTAAAACCCTTCAAGGAAGTGTTCCAGCATGGCTGCAGTCTAATGACTGAAACAAGTAAAAGATGCATAAAGGATAAAAGAGAGTCTATATAAACAGGCTGACCTCATTACTGTAGAAATTGTCAAAGTCTGCAGACATCTAAACCTGGTCATTCTATTTATAGGTGTATTTTTCTAAATGTGGTTTGAAGAAATAACAACAGAACTTATTAATTCAATTCCTTTTATCTCCTGGTTGTCATCACTTGAATTTGCAATAATACTTCCAAGAAAGCAAAACACTGCCATCACTTTGACAGTTAGATTATCAGATATAATAGGATTATCTTGATCCCATATTCTTTAAGTGTTCCTATAGTGCAGCCTAAAAGCCTTCAAGTTGTTGGCGATTGTCTGTTCACCAGATTATATTCAGGGCAAGGCAAGTCAGCTTGATGGAAGCCATCACTATTTAAGCCACACCAACAAGTGTGGCTTAAATAGTGTTGTTGTTGTTGTTGTTATTGTTGCTGTTGTTTCTTTCCTGTGGTTGGAAATGTTCCAGCTCTGAATATCCCACTCTTTTTAGACATCAAATATTACATTCTGCAACTTCCTTCATTTAACTCTTTAGTATTCAGATTACCCTATCAAAAGTCTTGCTTATTTATTCACATTGTTTTGAATTGATTATGCATTATCTCAAAGCTTCAAGATTTTGATGATGTAATTGTTTATTTTTACAATGACATTTTATGGTAAGTGTGAAAAGCCAGATCTGGTCAGTTTGAATGTAAAACAGGTAGAATATTTCAGCCAGATATTGTCAGTTTAAATATTAAAGGATTAAAACAGTACACGTAATTTGGGAGAGATCTAGCTGTTATTTTTAACAATTTAGAGTGACCTGTAGAAGCTCTCTCATTATAGGAATTAATCTGCAAGTTATTCAAACACTTGTATATTTTACAGTGTTGCCACTGTTTATGGTGGACAATTAATTTACTCTTTTACTCTTTCACTTGTTTCAGTTATTTGATTGCGGCCATGCTGGAGCACCGCCTATACATGGTAACAATTCTGTCAGCTCACCAGCTTACTCAAAGAATTGGAATTTTTAAGAATTTTCTAGACAGGGTAGACTTCAATGATTACTTTCTTTTAGTAAAAGTAATATGCTTTCGTTTCAAATTTTAGCACGAGGCCAGCAATCTGGGGGAGGGGATTATACTTATTACATTGAACCCAGTGCTCAACTGGTACTTACTTCATCAACTGCAAAAGGATGAAAAGCAAAATCAACCCCAACAGTATTTGAACTCAAAATGTTAAGACAAATGAAATGCTGCTAAGCATTTTATCCAGCATGTATTTAATGATTCTGCCAGTCCGCCACCTTAATAACGGAATTGGTATTAAACATTACAAACGCTAATTCAAGACAGAAAATTGAAGCAGGACCAATGATGTAATTTGAACTCTGTTTCCATTGGTACCATCAACGTTTATAGTATCTAATATAATTTCACAATATAATTAATTACAAAATGAAGAAACTACATTTAAAGTATGCACTGATGCAAACAATTCTCTGTTATCTTAATACGATGGTATTTTGTTTGCCTCAAAAAAAAAAAAAAAGGTATTAGATGTATTTAATAAGATTTTCAAAACATGAAAAAATATAATAATAAAACAAAAACAAAGAGACAAACAGGACTACAAAGTAATTAATTTTATAGTGTAAAGAAAGAACAACATTTAATATCAAAAGGC
>NC_068983.1:54633338-54636453 GCF_001194135.2 Octopus bimaculoides
GTGTGCATGTGTGGATGTATGTGTCCAAGTATGTATGTGTCTGTGTGTGTATGTATGTATGTATGTATGTATGTATGTATGTGCATGTGTGTATGCATGTGTGTAAGTATGTATGTATGTGTGTAGGCATGTATGAATGCATGTATGCATGAATTAAGGTATGTAGACATGTATGCATACATATGCATATATTTACGCATGTAAGCATGCATGCATGTATTTATGCATGTATGTATGTATGCATGTATATATATATGTAAGCATGTATGTATATATGTATGTATGTATGTATGTAAGTATGTATGCATGTATGCATGTATGTATGTATGTATGTATGTATGTTGCTTTGCTTCTAAACCTAAAGCTGCTCTAATGTCACAGTAGGTATATATACATATACACACACAAGATGCTTGATTAAGCTATTTGATCATATTTCTGCTTGTGTGTGTGTGATCATGCATGCGCGCATGTGTGTACATGTATGCATGTGTACGCGCAAGCGTGCATATATCCATGAATGTGTATTTATACACAGATACATGTTTTGTCACCAAGCGGAGGAAAGTTTCTGTCGGCCTGGCTTGACACCATTTATTTGGTGCTTGCATCATTTGGAAAATATGCTCCAGTCACCATTCTGTCTCTGTGGGTTGACAAAAGTGTGCTTAAGGACCTTTCATCAAAATTTCAATACAGAACACGAAGAATCAGAATACAAAACACAGCCACTCCTATGGGCATAGGAGTGGCTGTGTGTATGGGAGCCAGTATTACAACAGCTTGGGTTTCAATGAACCACAACTGTTTAACATCCTGCCTAGGAACCTAAGAGATCTGCAAGGTGTAGAGGTGAAAACATTCAAAAAGCACCTAGACAAAGTTCTGTTTAAAATCCCAGATGAGTTCACATCATGGCAGGAGGCACAAAGAAGAGCAGCTCCATCAACTCACTTTTCCACCAAAAGTAATATTGAAAAGAGACCAAAGCACTGAAAGACAGTGCTCCAGCATGGCCTCAGCCTCTGACTGACACTAGGGAATTATAAAAGATTGGCTCCCGTGCTGGTAGTATCTAAAAAGTACTATCTGAACGTGATCGATGCCAGGCCTGCCTCACTGGCTCCTGTTCTGGTGGCACGTAAAAAGCACCCACTACATTCTCAGAGTGGTTGGCATTAGGAAGGGCATCCAGCTGTAGAAACATTGCCAGATTAGATTGGAGCCTGGTGCTGCTGCTGGCTTACCAGTCTTCAGTCAAACCATCCAACCCATGCCAACATGGAAAGCAGACGTTAAACAACGATGATGATGATGAAGATGATATATATATATATATATATATATATATATATATATATACATACACAGGGTGTGATGGTTAAATTGTTGATATTATATATTTTTAATTTTAAACATGCACATTGTTTTTGATTTTGTCAACTACACAGTATAGCAGGGTCAGTTGGGCATCGTCTGTGAGAAAAACAGCACCATGATGTAATTCACTCTGCCAGAAATTTGGAAACAATATGCTGTACTGCTTGGCATTCGTGCCAGAAGCTCCAATATGAACATTTCAGAGCGTTTGGATGCCAAACTCAGGACAGTGCAGAGGATTCAGAAAGAACTGGATGAGTCTAATGGGGATTACAAAGGTACGGCAGCTCAGAAAATTCATTCTGATCATTCTGATAAGAAAAGAACTCCTGAATTTGTTGGTGAGATCCAGGCCATAATAGACAATGATCCCTCCATGTCAAATGAGGTCTATCACCAGTGACATTGGAGAGTCTCAGTTTCTTATCAAGCAGGGAGTGCATGAAGACATTCGGTATTCCTCATACAAGATGAGGAAGGGTCAATTGTTATCTGAAGCCATCAATGACAAGAGGAAAAACCATGCTATGAAGCTGTTGAACAAACTCAAACATCCCCTCCAACTGAACATGCTTTGTTTTTTTTTCAGATGAGAAAATTTTCTGCCAGGATCAAATAGTGAACACTCAGAACAACCATTAACTTGCCGTGTCTCTGAAAGATGTACTGAGAGTGGTAAAAATCAAGCATCCAGTCAACATCATGGTTTTTGGAGTGATCACTAGTGATGGTGATATTGTGCCTCCAGTCATCTTCTCATATGGCCTCAGACTCAATACGGAGGCTTACATCAAGTGCCTGGAGGAGGTAGTGCTGCCCTGGGTCAAGAGGGTGGCTACTGGAAGACCCCATCTCTGGCAACAGGACTCTGTACCATGCCACACAAGTAGGAAAACACAGCCATGGCTCTCAGACAATTTCTGCGACCACGTCACCCCTAAAATCTGGCCACCTAACTCCACAGACTGCAACCCCCTTGATTACTATGTGTGGGGTGCAGTTGAGTGAGAGACCAACAAAATTCCTTGAAACCCCAAAGATGAACTGAAGGCAACGATTATAGCAGCATTCACCGACTTAAACAAGGAGACTGTCCATAATAGTCACAGGAGATTTTGAAGTCGTCTGGAGGCCGTGGTTGAAGCAAAATACGATTCTATTGACTAAACTTACACTTTAGTATTTCAAGATATTTTTATGTAATTTTGGTAAATATATTTATTAAAATGAGATGTAAGTGTTATTTTCATTTTCGCGTAATTTAGACGACAGTTTATTCACTGCTCCCTGTATATACATATGCATGTATGTATGTATTTATGAACAATTATAAATATTCTATGAGTGGATGGGACAATATTGCATAAGTATTGATTTTACAACTGCTAATAAAATATATTTACATATATGTATATGGTACCATTTATGTCCACACACACACATATAAACACATATATATATATATATACTAGCAGAGGCACCCGGCGTTGCTCGGGAATGAAATTGTTGCTTATATACTTGAAGAAAAAAAGGCAAGATATGCTGTATAGAAATTTGCGGACATTCTGTAGATGGACTCTCAGATGAATGATGGCTGGGCGTCTCTCATGAATGGGGAAAATTGAAGATGTGCCAAAAAGCCTCATTGGTACTTGGAAACTTTTACGAAAATTAAAATGGGGATTAAATGAAAGAAATGATTTACGTGAATATCCTCACAAGAGTAATTGAAATA
>NC_068983.1:54636463-54637509 GCF_001194135.2 Octopus bimaculoides
GTTTGTATACATTTATGTATGTGTGTGTTTGTAAGAGACAGAGTGTGAGCGAGTGAGGGTGTGTGTGTGTGCGTGTGTATGTGTGTGAGACAGAGTGAGAGAGCGGTGTGTATGTAGTATTTACTCTCTCTCTCTCTCTCTCTCTCTCTCTCTCTCTCTCATACACACTCACACACACACTCACACACAAAATAGAGAGTGAAGCATTTTTGCCGTTGTTACGTCAATACCGGAAGTTGATATTGAGGAACCTTTTTAAAGAAGTGAATCTTAAATATAAAGCAATATTATTTATTTTTAATTAAAAAAATCAAATGAAGAACCTAAGATTTATCTGAGGTTAAATTATTCTCGCATCACAAGTATGGAAGCATTTGGTGAAGTCGATTTCACGTGAAAAGCGATTACACACACATCTCTGTTTTATATATAGTATAGATATAGTTTCATGCATGCCTATATATTCTCTCACTCTCTCACACACAACACACACACACACCTATTGTATACACACACTATGCAGCACACATATGTACAGATAAGACATATGCACACATGCATACACACACATGTACCTTTTCGTAAGAAGAAAGCGAAGAAGAAGAGATGGATGGAAGCTAAGAGGAAAGTAGGGACTAGAGACTAAATTGACATTTTAATCATATAGACTAAAATGATTATTTTTAAGCATAAAACATACTTTAAGAGTATTAAAGCTTTAATCCATTTAATCCTAAACATACAAAGTTAATGAATGCACACTAATTTCTGTGCAGACTCCCACAGTTTGTTTTTAATTTCATTGGATACACTTTAACATCAGTGCATGCATGCATGTAAACGCACAAACACACACACACACAAACATACACAAATAAATATGTGTGTGTATATATATTTATACGTTTGTCTATATAGAAAAATGACGGTGATGATGATGGTGATATTTTTATATATGTGTAGGGGCATGTGTGTATGTATGTCTGAATGTATGCATATATATACATACATATATATATATATATATACACACATATATATATATA
>NC_068983.1:54637967-54638933 GCF_001194135.2 Octopus bimaculoides
TATGTGTGTGTGTGTGTATGTGTGTGTGTGTGTGTATGCACACCTACACACAGGGGTACATATGCACTGATACTTTGTTTTACATTTCCTCTTCATGATACTACAACCTCTGGATCAGGGAGTTATGTCTGTTTCCAAGGTGTATTAGCTTATAATGAGCTTATTGTTTACGGTGTTCTGGTGCACAACAACACATCAGAAAAGGTTAAAAGAGGGAACAGAGAGCAGGCAAATAAGTGAAGTAAAGACAGCAATGGAAGCCAAAAGTACATTGTATAGTATACAGAATAAAGGACAGAAAAGGGGACAATAAAGGAAGCGTAAAGAAAAAAGGGTGCATAAGTATATCAGGGGTAGTATTGGCGGACTACATGAAGCATGGAATTTTTGAAGGATACAGGGTACAGACAACAAAAAACAGATGAGAGTAGTTGAATAATTCTTTCTACTGAAGATACAAGGCCTGAAATTTGTGGGGAAGGGATTAGTCGATTACATAGACCCCAGTGTTTTACTGGTACTTAATTTATCAACCCCCGGAAGGATGAAAATAAAGTCGACCCCAGCGGAATTTGAACTCAGAATGGGAAGATGGACAAAATACTGCCAAGAATTTCAGCTGGTGTGCTAACAGCTCTACCACCTTGCTACTTTAAAGGGTAGTTGAATAATGAGAACTTGTGGTGTACAACGGTCAGGTGCACTACAACTCATAGAACAAGCAGCCAAAAAACAGATAGAATAACACACAGGAAGGGAACAGTAAATGAGGCAGTTAAAGACCATGCAACATCAAGACCACGTGAGGCAGACATTAAGAAATTTATCGGCCAGTGAGTTTAAAATCCCTCACCCTAATGAATTCAATTCAGTGTGTATCATTTTTTTTCTATGTGGGACTATTTATGATACACACTGAATTGAATTCATTAGGGTGAGGGATTTTAAACTCACTGGCCGATAAAT
>NC_068983.1:54639457-54641097 GCF_001194135.2 Octopus bimaculoides
ATATATATATATATACACACATATACAACAGGCTTCTTTCAGTTTCCACCTACCAAATTCACTCACAAGGCTTTGGTTGGACCGAGGCTATAGTAGAAGACACTTGCCCAAGGTGCCACGCAGTGGGACTGAACCTGGAACCATGTGGTTGGTAAGCAAGCTACTTACCACACAGCAACTTCTACGCCTATATTACATTGTTGATGAATTTCAGGAAGCATGGCTGTTTTGAAGAATGTAGAGTTCTAATTGATGATGACATACTAAATCCAGTATAAACACACGCCTGTCATATGGTTCGTTCTAGGTATGGCATAGGTATAAAAGAAGAAGAAGTTTGTGTTCTTCTTTTATTTATATATGTTAAATAAAATGAGACAACAAAACCAAGGCTGTGTGGAATTTTCAGGACATTTATAAAGAGAAAGTTAGTCTTACAGCTGTTTCTGGTATATGAGGTATATCCTTTCATCAGAGACGATGTGTGATGGTTAAATAGAGGGAAATTTAGAGTTCAATATAAGAAGTTATTTTGGAAAAGGATGGAAATAAGGAGTATAGAGGGAAATAGGAGAATGAAAGTATGGTCCCTCCATAGTACTAACATAGCGTTACCTGCCACCTTGGGTCTTCTGGATACCAATACCTTTCATAACACCAACCACCCCACAGAGGGAGCTGAGTACTTTTACATGGTACCAGCACTTGCAGGGTCACCAAGTAACTTGTGAGACAAAGACCCTTTGAGAGGGGAGGTACATATATATATATATATATATATATATATATTCTTTTATTCTTTTACTTCAATCAGTCATTTGACTCTAGCCATGCTGGAGCACTACCTTTAGTCGAGCAAATCGACCCCAGGACTTATTCTTTGTAAGCCTAGTACTTTTGCCAAACTGCTAAGTTATGCAGACATAAACACACCAACATCGGTTGTCAAGCGATGGTACGGGAACAAACACAGACACACAAGCATATACATATATATATATATATCTATACATATATACGACGGGCTTCTTTCAATTTTCGTCTCCCAAATTCCACTCACAGGCCTTTAGTAAGCCCAAAGCTATAGTAGAAGACACTTGCCCAAAGTGACACACAGTGGAACTGAACCTAGAACCATGTGGTTGTGGAGCAAGCTTCTTACCATCCAGCCACAGCTACATATATATATATAACTTCACAACAAAAGATAGACTAACAATTATGGAATGCAGTAAGTCATGGATATGTAATGTTAAATTCTCAAGTTGCAAGATAAAGATGGTCCTTTACAGTTGTTTTAAAGATTTAGCAACCGGTTGATGCTGCAATGCATATCATGCAGGCAATCGTATATAACGAGGCAATAATTATATGCAACAAATGAGCAAAAGTGACTCAAAAATATTTTCAAGTCATTTAAAGCATAATACGTAAATATTTTCAAACCGATAATGTTGAATATTCTTGTTGGAGAGAAAAGAGTATGTGGGGAAAGAGGGAAGGGGGGTTTTCACATGTGCCTGTATGCGTGTGTGTGTGTGTGTGTGTGTGTGTGTGTGTGTATGTGTGTATGAGTGCATGAATGTGTACTTGTGTATGTGTATATGTATGCATATATGTATGAGCATATATATATATAT
>NC_068983.1:54644342-54647561 GCF_001194135.2 Octopus bimaculoides
TAGGAGTTACTCAGGAACTGAGATCATCATCATCATCATCATCGTCGTCGTTTAACGTCTGCTTTCCATGCTGGCATGGGTTGGACGATTTGACTGAGGACTGGTGAACCAGATGGTTGCACCAGGCTCCAATCTGATTTCGCAGAGTTTCTACAGCTGGATGCCCTTCCTAACGCCAACCACTCCGAGAGTGTAGTGGGTGCTTTTACATGCCACCGGCACGAAGGCCAGTCAGGAGGTACTGGCAATGGCCACGCTCGAAATGGTGTTTTTTACGTGCCACCTGCACAGGAGCCAGTCCAGTGGCACTGGCAACGATCTCACTGGGAGCACCACCTTAGACTATTTGGCTGTGTTTCTCAATTTTCTCAGCTAGATTCTGCTTACCATTTTCTCTTCACTGAGGATCTGAGTGGGTCAACAACTCATATTTGTCAATCACCTGCTACATGTTAACAGCAGATGAGAAGGTATCTCATGGAGATGGAGACTGACTGGAACTCTGCTAAATAGGTCACCCACGAGGACACAGGAGTATACCAACAAACAATGAATACCACAATGCACTGCAAAGGTACAGGCCCCTACATCTGACCTGACCTGATCATCACCAGTCCTTAAAGGCAAAAATACCTTAAGTGACCCTTGCTTCCACTTGTGCAGCAACTAGGTTTTATTCTCTGCACTATTATTGTTATTTATTTGTTTATTTTCCTGACAGGTGACAGCTTCCGAATGAGCCTGTGGTTTTAAGCTTTCATTATTTTAAACCCATTTTAGGGTCTCTTGTCTATTCATACAGACAACTCCCAATGAAAGAACATTTTTACTAACCTCTGCACTCACCGCCCACACATATGTTACAAAAAATAATCATGAGTCAATTTCACTTCCAATACCTTTGACTCTGACTCATGTATTTTACTGATCCATGGTATGAGGGGTCTTTGTAGTATGAGGGGTTTTTGATTGGTGTTTAGTTCACCAACACAACCAGTTGCCTCACCTCATCTCACCATCAGTCTTGTCAACCAGTCAGACACTGCCATATATCTTCCCATTGTTGATGAAAACACGTCATCCCTCACATTGGATAGGATTCTTTTTAATTTTTCATTTCATGATAAATTTGCAGTGTTTGTTTTGATCCTCCACATTCCAAGTTCAAATCCCACCAGAAGGTCTAGTGTCTATATTATTTATCTTTTATCTTTTTCTTGTTTCAGTCATAAAGACTGCACCCATGCTGGGGCACTGCCCTGAGGGATTTTAGCCGAATGCATTGACCTCATTATTCTATCAGTCTCTGTTGCTGAACTACTAAGTTATGGGTACATAAACACACCAATACCAGTTATCAAGCAGGGTTGGGGGACAAACATAAACATATGCATAGACATATATATGTTGGGGGGGGGGGGATGAATAGAAAATAGAGATATATATAACAATTGCCAATTCAAAACTTAAAATTCAAAATTTATTAGCATAAAACTATATTATATTATATTCTTATAATAATATAACATAATATAATAAATGATAAATATTAAAAGATACAGAAATAAATTTTTTATTCTCAAACGCGTGATAATGCTAATAAAATAGTGTAAACAGGATAAATTATCCACACATTGCAGAAAAATACGTTACCAGCCAGCCATGAACTCACATCCCAGTGATTACGTGTCAAGTGCTTTACCATTAAGCTAAACTGTCCAGTAACGAATTCTTCTGCAATTTTAGAACTTATAAACACATGATAATGCTAATAAAATAACGTGAACAAGATAAATTATCCATACACATTAGCATTATCATGCATTTGAGAATAAAAAAATTATTTCTGTATCTATCAATACATCTCAACGCTTACACAGCTGTTCACTTCCACATATTCTGCAGTTATTGAACCCTTTAGCAGTTAAACTGGTGATATCAAGCCAACATTGAAACCAGCTAGATCTGGTCTCTCACACCTACCCTACAATGTCATTGTTAAAATAAACAGTCACATCATCAAACACTTGAAGCTACAAGAGGATTCAAAACAATGAAAATAAATAAATGCCACATTAAACAGTAATCGGAATGCTAAGGGCTTAATGTATTCTGCTTCATGACAAGATTTTACTAATTATTGGGGGTTTTGTTCTCCTTACTCCACAACAATAAATCCTCAGGTTTTTAGCTTTAAGCCCTGAGATTCCCAGCCATTCCACCAACTTTTCTTTACCCATTTTCCTCCCTGTTGAGTTTTTATCTATTTCTCTATTTCCACCCTGTTCAGATATTGATCTTTAAAGGGACATTTCTTGTCATCGCTTAGCAATGACACTTTTTAAGCTTATCTTTACTTAATTCTCAACTTCTTCACAATATCTATATTTCTTTTCCTCCACTTTCTCCTCAAAACTGTCTGTTGCTTCAGTTTCTGTTTTACATTTGTTGGCTTCTTTGAAGACGTTTATTACCATATTTTTCCATCTTTTCTTTTCTTTTTTGTTTTTTCCTTGCACTTAGCTCTGTTTTAAATATTAATCTAATGCATCTATAATATTCCTTGTAAAACTTTTCTTTTATTTATGTGCATTACACTGTCTACTTCATTGATTTCGAAGTATTTATAGGGTCAGTGTTTGATATAATTCTCTCATCTCTTTCTTTTTATCAGATATGATATTGCTATTCTTAATTAATTTTCCTCTCTTCAAAGTGGCTTTGGCAAAAGAGGTTGTGTGAGGAACAAGAGTAAAAGGACTGAAGACAAACATTTTCTTCTTTGACCAAACCATCATTTTTATTATTCTTTATTTTTGTTTTGCTTTTTCAAGTTCCACTTGGCGACAAAGAGGAATTGGAAAGTGCAGTGCTGACCTTCACTAAATGTGTTTCTTTTGGCTTCCATTGAGCAAACCCATTGATAAGGTTTTATCCAGTCCAGGGCTATAGTAGAAGATACATGCCCAGGGTACTTACTACACAATGGGACTGAACTCAAAATCATGTGGTTTGGAAGAAAATTTGTTAGCCACACGGCCTCATATATAATGCCGCAAAACCTTCAGTAAATTTGTTTTAAATGGTGAGTTAAAAGTGACAAGTATAACCCAAATAAAATGAGTTTATTCTCAGTTTGTAGACTGTTGTGTTCTTGAGGAAAACATTTCATTTCACATTGCTCCAGGCCACTCAGCAGTGAGTTCCAGCAATAGTTGG
>NC_068983.1:54648053-54658577 GCF_001194135.2 Octopus bimaculoides
ATGTGTTTCTTTTGGCTTCCATTGAGCAAACCCATTGATAAGGTTTTATCCAGTCCAGGGCTATAGTAGAAGATACATGCCCAGGGTACTTACTACACAATGGGACTGAACTCAAAATCATGTGGTTTGGAAGAAAATTTGTTAGCCACACGGCCTCATATATAATGCCGCAAAACCTTCAGTAAATTTGTTTTAAATGGTGAGTTAAAAGTGACAAGTATAACCCAAATAAAATGAGTTTATTCTCAGTTTGTAGACTGTTGTGTTCTTGAGGAAAACATTTCATTTCACATTGCTCCAGGCCACTCAGCAGTGAGTTCCAGCAATAGTTGGGAAGGTACCCCTGTGATAGACTAGGGTCCCATTTAGGGGTAGATGGTATTAGTAATCTCAGTCATTTATACACTATGGAAAACCTGGTTAAGCTCTAACCTTATGGGTCCTAGGTTTCAAGACAAACCTAAGTACATATATATTTATTACCTCCACCTTAGCGAAGGCGAAAGTATTGTTTTCAATTGTGTTTGTTTCTTTCTTTGTCCATGGACAAGATATCTCAAGAACCACTGGATGAATTCAGATGGAATCTTTCAGGGATGTTTGGCCTTGTGATGGGCACAAACTGATTAGATTTTGGGGTTGATCTGGTACCAGACAAAGATTCTGGGTTATTTTTCCGTTTATTTACTTAATTTTTGAGAGCGGTCGGGTTCATATTTAGTATTCTCATTTGTGAGAGCAGTCAAGGTTATTTGAGATATTCTCATTTTAAAAATCATCTCTGACTAATCGTTGAGAGGACATTGGTGTTGCCTTGGCAGAGGTTTATGCTCTCTGAGTGCTCTTGTTTGTTTTATTTTTATAATGGAAGTTTTATGATTTAATATAAAGAGAAAATATTGGTGGAGTTTAAAATTTGAATAAAAGTTTGTTGGCAGTGTGGTAAGAAGTTTGCTTCCCAATCACATGGTTTTGGGTTCAGTGCCACACAGTGTAGCACCTTGGCTAAAAGTCTTCTACTATAGCCTTGGGCCAGCCAAAGCCTTGTGAGTAGATTTGGTTGATAGAAACTGAAAGAAGACCATTGTATGTATGTATGCATGTACGTGTGTGTGTGTGTGTGTCTGTGTGTGTATGTGTGTGTCTATGTATATGTCTTTGTGTCTGTGTTGATTCCCTACCAACACTTGACAACTGGTGTTGGTGTGTTTACATCCCCATAACTTAGTAGTTCAGCAAAAGAGACTGATAGAATAAGTACTAAGTTTTAAAAAATTAAGTACTGGGGTCAAATCATTCAACTAAAATTCATCAAGGCAGTGCCCCAGAATGGCCAGTCTAATAAGTGAAAGAAGTAAATAGTTAAAACTTAACAGAGTAAAGTTACCGATTGATACTTTGAGCAGCAAAGTTTGGTAGAATTCCAGGGTTTTGTGCTCATTTCTGCATCATCAATTCTTGGATCTAAGAAGAACTTGAAAGTATGCAATATAAGACCATTTTCAGCTTCTAGTCTACTTCATTGCTTTGTTTTTATTTGCACCAAAACTGAAAAACCTGACTTACAAAAATATGTTGACACAAATAAAGGTATATATAGTTCTTTCAAGTTCTTTCTGTCACTTATGGCAAGGAATTGCACTTAAGAGACAAAAAGTCTTTTATTGATTTCTCCTCGAACCTATCTTTTGCTCCCAAGTAATTCATTAGTGGCAGAAATTCCTCTTGACATTCATCAGGGAATTTTTTTCGACTGACGATTTAAATGGATTTAGCACTAAAATCAATTTCTTGTCTCTGAATCTAGAAAAATATTGGCTAAATTCATTATCATTTATTTGGGAATTTTGGAAACACCAGCATTAAGAATATACTGAAGTTTCCCAAATATTCTTTTCTACTTTAGGCACAAGGCCAGAAATTTTGGGGGAGACAGACAGTCGTTAGATCGACCCCAGTTTGCAACTGGTATTTAATTTATTGACCCCGAAAGGATGAAAGGCAAAGTTAACCTCGGCAGAATTTGAACTCAGAACGTAAAGACAGAGGAAATACCGCTAGGTATTTCGTCTGGCATGCTAACGTTTCTTATTTCGTTATTGCCCACAAGGGGCTAAACATAGAGGGGACAAACAAGGACAGACAAAGGGATTAAGTCGATTACATCAACACCAGTGCGTAACTGGTACTTAATTTATCGACCCCGAAAAGATGAAAGGTAAAGTCGACCTCGGCGGAATTTGAACTCAGAACGTAACAGCAGATGAAATACCACTAAGCATTTCGCCCAGCGTGCTAACGTTTCTGCCAACTTGCTGCCTGGGAGTTTCCCAAATATTGAACTGTCTTTGATACTGACCCTTTTTGTCTAGTTTTTGATATTTTTTCATTCAAGCTTTCAAAGAATCGATGGATTTTATTATATTTGTATTCCTCCCTTGTATCTGATGAGCAAGTTTGTTCAGCTGCTTTTCAATAGCAATCAAACAAGTCAAGCACATAATCCATTCTCATTATTAAACCAACCAAAAAATCCCATCTTACTCTGACTTCAAAAAATAATTTGAGCTCATCTTTAAACTCAAATACTTATTCATTTACCTTTCCCCTTGAAAACCATCAAACAGTTTTGTGTGAAAAAAAAAGCAAATGTGGGTTTGCCTCTATTTTAATATATAACTGTTTGAAAGGAAATTTGAGAACTGACAAATCTTCCTTTGATAACTTCCGTAATTTGAACTGTTTGGTCCAAAATCTTCCCTAGTGGTGCTGGAAGATTCTTAAGCCTAATGTCTGATGATGAATCATACAATAAATGTCTTTCTTTTCTGAAACTCATTTTTTAAACACAAACTTGAAGTCCAGATTTTGTTGCCAACATAGCCGATGTTCCATTTGACAACTCACAGAAGGTTTTCTGAATCAATGAAAGATTTCTAATATATGTGAGGCCTTATCAGTTGCTTCAAGAGGCTGACAAAGTGAAATTCCACTTTAAATAAACCAGAGTAAATGTTTTTAACTCCAGCCACAATGTCAAATCAATTGATTCAGATTGTTTGCAAACATAACATGGCAGTCCTGGTTTAGGATGAATGTTGCTGTAATTTAGCGCCAGGAGACATTGTCTCCAGCTTGCTGTACAGCAAGATCTGTATCCTTATATTTTCAAAAATATAAGGACACAGATTGTGTCCTACAGCCAGCAAGAGACAGTATCTCCTGGGACTAAATTACAGCAACATTCGTCCTAAACCAGGACTGCCATGTTATGTTCGCAAACAGTCTTTACTACAAAGTACTGTTGCTGAATATCTCTCGTTATGAGATTTTAAAATAATAATTTCCAGTTGATTCGGGTTCAATTGAAAATAAACACTGCAAACTCGATCTCCTGATCATCAACTTGATCATTGATGTCATTTGTCATATCATTGATCTTCCAGATATATTAAATTCAATGTTAATTTATGTTAAAGGTGGCAAGCTGACAGAATTGTCAGCACAATAAGCATTTTGCTTAGCAACATTTCATCCGTCGTAACATTCTGAGTCCAAATTCCATTGAGGTCAACTTTACTTTTGGGGTTGATAGATAAGTACCAGTTATACTGATGGGGGTGATGTGGGGGGGAGGTCGATGTAACCAACTTATTCCCTCCTCCAAAATTGCTGGCCTTGTGCCAAAATTTGAAATCTATGTCCAGATATATTATATTCGGTGTTAATTTAAGTCCTGATATATTACATTCAGTGTTAATTTATTATTTGTCAATTCATTTACATACATTAAATTTTGACTAGCTATTGATCTTTTAGATAAGAATCCAAACCATAAATTAGTTATAATGCTATTTGTTTCTGAAAAACTTGCACTGATTTGTCTTTAATTACCAATTCCATAAATTTTTAGCATTAACAAGTTGGATGATGGCTTTTCAATTTCTGATAAGGGTGCCTTTTTGTGTATGAGAAAGATTTTTTAACTTTCACTAACAGAAAAAAATATTTCCATGTGAAAAGAAAAATTTCATTTGAAATAGTGGTTTGAAAATTTTACCTCATATGTGTTTTCTTTTTAAAAAACAAAAATCAGAGAGTGGGGAAGACCATCCAGACTGGACAGTATTTTTTTAAAATTCAGTTTTGAAAAGGAATCAAAAACTGAATCAGATGTAAAGTTTGTATCAAAAATTTGATCAATAAAATTATCATTAACAGAATTAGTATTTATGTCTTTTCCATCATTGAAAATAAAAACAGATTTTAAAGTCTCGTTAAAAACTATTGCTTTATCTGAAATATCAGAAAATTAATTGATTACCATTAGAAACTAATACCATTATTTCTTTTGCACAACTTAATTTAGAATTAATATATTACCAAAATTTTTATCTGATTTAGAATTTAAAATACGTTTCTTAGCTGAAAATATCTCAATGTTTTAATTTTCCAGTTACAATGAAGACGTATAAAAATTTTTCATTCTTAGAAAAATTACCACTTCTTTCTGTATTACTTCTACAAACTTTTCTATCTCTTATATAATGTTCATGTCATGAAGGACCAAACTTTCCAATATGTAAAATGAGACTCGTATAATCAGTGGTACAGCCAGACCATGTGAAGCCTGGGACAACACTTGAATTTGCTGATTCCTGTCCATCATACAAGCTTTATAGAGTAGACCCAAAATTGCCACCTGGAGTGAACCACCACCATCCCTTGCTTCCTCCTAGTTTTGCCCCCAAAATAGCCAATAGATATGCAGTAATCCAAAACCAGATCATTAATCAATTAGTAAAAGCAGCTTGTTAATTAGCTGATTTAAAATTGTGAAACTTGTCTCATTACTACCATTAGCAATATTAGAATATCTTTTGGTTCCTTTTATGATTAGAATTTGAAAAAAGCATTTGTACCCCTAATTCTTGGTATTAAAATAGGTTCGTTTATGAAGACTAAATATTAAATACACACCAACCACTCCGAGAGTGTAGTGGGTGCTTTTTACATGCCACGTATATATATATAGTGGAGGCGCAATGGCCCAGTGGTTAGGGCAGTGGACTTGCGGTCATTGGATCTCGGTTTCGATTCCTAGACCTGGCGTTGTGAGTGTTTATTGAGTGAAAACACCTAAAGCTCCATGATGCTCAGGCAAGGGATGGTGGCAAACCCTACTGTACTCTTTCACCACAACTTTCTCTCACTCTTACTTCCTGTTTCTGTTGTGCCTGTAATTCAAAAGGTCAGCCTTGTCACACTGTGTCATGCTGACTATCGCCAAGAACTACGTTAAGGGTACACGTGTCTGTGGAGTGCTCAGCCACTTGCTCGTTAATTTCACGAGCAGGCTGTTCCATTGATCGGATCAACTGGAACCCTCGATGTCATAAGCGACGGAGTGCCAACAACAACAACTACAATATATATATATATATGTGTGTGTGTGTGTGTGTGATGTACTGTTCTCTGATAGAAGATTCAACAAAAAAAAGTACTCCATCTGGTGAGAGATCAATATTATTTATTTAAAGGACACAATACATGGCTTTAAGTGCTACTGATAATTTCATATGTTGAGAAATATCTCAAACACATTCATCAGGCACAAACCACATGTCATAAGGAACTAAAAAATAACTGAATAAGAGGAGAATGTGAAATAACTGAGAAGGCAGCATATAGAAAAGGTGGAATTAGTACTGGGGCCAATTTAGTCAAGAAGACCCTTCAAGGCAGTGCCCCAGCATGGCCACAATACAAGGGCTGAAACAAATAAAATGTGAAAAACAAATATGATACATAATGGGCACCCATTACACTTTTGGGGTGGTTGGCATTAGGAAGGGCATCCAGCCATGGAAACCATGCCAAATCTGACTGGAGTCTGGTGCAGCCCCTCAGCTTGCAAACCCTGGTCAAACCGTCCGACCTATGCCAGCATGGACAATGGATGTTAAATGTTGTCGTTGATGATGATGATGATGATGATGATGATGATGATGATGATGATGACGACAATGATGATGATGGCGATGATGATGATGGCGATGATGATGATGGTGATGATGATGATGATGATGATGATGATGATTATTAAAATAAGAGTGCCTGGCTCATCGTAGGTAACATTCTTGGAGGAACTAGTATTTTTGAGGATAAAACGGATTTGTACTGACATGAGGGATTACTGGAAACATGCAAATGATTTTGTACATCATTATGTCAAATGCAGTTACAGTGAATCATGATTAAAGGAAATAGCAAATGAAATAGCTAAGATTAGCAAAGATAGTCGAACCTTCACGCATAATTTTACAAACACAATACAATAGATGACAGAATGCCTTTAGTGATTAACTGGCACTGAAATTTTGCTGGCATTTTAAAAGTGTTGCCTGAAAGTTACCAGCACATGGCAAAACAATATCCTTGTTTCAAACACATATTTCCTCAGCTGCTTTTTGTAGCCTTTAGACAGAATAAGTGCCTTGAAAAACAGCCACAAGAGAGGTAACCCTGTTCATTGTTCAGCAATGTGTGTCAAGTGAATTCCTTCAGGAATCATAACAGAAATGTTATGATTTATACAGAAGGTAGGACATGTAGAGATTCTCATTTGGAGTATGCTGCAAAATGCATGAAGCACAACTTTATTTGTGTTGGTTGTACAACAGAACAGTTAAACAAAAGGTTTAATGAGCACAGATTCGACGTCAGGTACAATAACAGTAGTTTGACAGAACTTGCTGAACATTTCGTTTCAAGCAGCTGCAATTTTGAGAAAGACTTGAAAGTGCATATTCTCAAAAAATATTCTGAATCTACCCCACATTCACTTCTCAGAATCTATGACAAGAAATATGTTTGGGGGTTATTAACATCACACCCTGGAGGAATGAATAAAATGACAGGAGAATATCATCAAATTTATACAAAACTGTTTGATTAAATATTCTTCTTTTTTCTTTTCTTTTTTCTTTTATCTTTCTTTCTGTCTTTTTCTTTTTGCCTGTTATAAAATTGTAACTTAAAAACTGATGATGTCATTCAATCAACATGTGGACGCTGGTTGCTCTCGTTCATACTTTACATTTAAATTTCTATAATTTCGAATTTTTATCACCACTTATTTTGAACTTGACAAAGACAGACTTACTGTTGAAATATCGTTCAACTAATAAAATATCTTACAATCAAATTGTGCTCTTCGTCTTGACTATTTACCTTTGTGAAGAGTTACGTCAATCCTTTTAAAATATAATAATAATAATAATAATAGTAATAATAATAATAACAAGAGCACTCAGAGAGCACAAACCTCTGCCAAGGCAACACCAACGTCCTCTCAACGATTAGCCAGAGATGGCTTTTAAAATGAGAATATCTGAAATAAACTTGACTGCTCTCACAAACAAGAATACTAAAAATGAACCCAACCGCTCTCAGACACTAAGTGAAAAAGCTGGAAAAATAATCCAGATTCCTTGTCCAGTATCAGATCAATTCCAAAATCTAGTCATTTTGTGCCAGTCATCAGGCCAAACATATCTGGAAGTTTCATCCAAATCCATCCAATGGTTCTTGAGATATCTTATCCACAGACAAACAACCAAACAAATGTGACTGAAAACAATACCTCCACCTTCGCTAAGGAGGAGGTAATAATAATAATAATAATAATAATAATAATAATAATAATAATAATAATGATGATAATAATAATAATAATAATAATAATAATAATAATAATAATAATAATAATAACAACAATAAAAGCGATAATGATAATAATAATGTTCCAGTGACAACAGGATCAAAGAGAAAAGGAAAGAACCCAACACCTATGACATCTTGAATTGGTAAATATGCAGTCTGTGGTCAATGAAGAGAGTTGACATGATACGAATAGTAAATGGCATGCTTGGAAATATCAGCACTCAACTACCAACATGGCTCAAATGAAAAGATAGAACGCCTACAAAAATTATCATTGCTTGGAACTACAAGAGTTCTTCACAGTGTTCTCAAGGCATGATCAGTAAACAAGTGTCACCTTAGTCTGCAAGCTGTGGACAGCTGACACTTTCCATCATACACAGCAAAATAAGCTGAGAGTTTTCATCAAATAATGATAATAATAATAACTGATTGGAAGTGCTATCATGTATATGGTTTGTCTTAGTATAAAAGACGGGCTACAACAAATATTCTGTTCAATACCACAGATTTGCTTGTCAGTTGCTTAACCTTAACCAGTTGAGCATGTCCCTAAGTGGTTGACATTGTTTGCATCTCTGATCACGAGCAGAATTAGTGGGGAAGCATCATAAACTTGTGTTGAGAGGAATTCTTGGGGTTTGATTAATTCACTTCTGGAAACATGGATGTTTCATTCATCATCCGTAAACAAACCTTATTCAGGGACCTTTTGAGCGGGATGGGCTACTCGACCTTAAGAAAATTCTAGCTGGACCCCCACCTGCAAGGTCATGCACTGTTTATCTTGATATGAGATCACCATGTTGCACACATATGATTGTGATGCATGTGCCTGGTGTACCCTTATCAGATGGGTAGTCATGATGGGTAGTCATGATGGGTAGTCATGATGGGTATAATGGGCTTCATATACTTTAACCAAGTGTCACTTCGATGGTATGCGCTGCTCTACCCCTCTATAATAATAATGATGATGATGATGATGATGATGATGGTAACCCTTTCAAAAGGCCCCAAAATTTGAGAGTAGAGGTTAATCTATAAATTTTGTGAAAGGGCATTAATAAGTTATAGTAACTCCAGTCAATGACATTGACTGGTACCAGATATAATGATCAGAAACAAAGAAAAGACAACAGGCTAGAAATATTGATTAGGAACAGAGAGAAGACAGTAATGATCAACAAAGATAAGACTGTGTGCACAGCAGTAAAAAAATCAGTTGTCTAGCCTACATTAAGAAAATATTAAAGATAAAAGAAAATGAAAGCATCTGTTCTGGCTTAATGAGAAATCTGTAGATACTGAAAGCAAACTATAACTTTAAATTTCTACCTGTAATTAATGAGATATTTGCTTGTGTACTTAACTGCTTCAGCAGCAATCTTAAGAATCTAAGTTTCACAAAACAAGAAACACATGGCTAATTAAGAAATTATGATAACAGGGTATTAATGAAACTGTGAAAATATGTAAAGTATTTTGAATGTTTAGCATGTGATATCTAGACACCATGATACATACAAATATATGTGTATGTATACTTAATTCACAACATATAGACCCACCCACTCAGTGATCCACAGGCATCTATACGTACATGCATACATAGATGCACACACACATACGCACAGACACACACACTTACACACACACACACACACACACATGTAGCAAAACCAGGAATACTGCTGGAACATTCCTATCAAAACTTCTACCGAATAGAAACATAACAGGCCAGATACCGTTGTTTGGGACAGACATGAAAAATAATGTACTGTCATAGAGATCAGCCGCTCTACTGATACGAATATTTCTTCAAAATTCAAAGTAAAGGTGGATAACTATGGACAACTACTTCAAAATCTCCAGCTTCTTTTCAATTCACATTTATGCAAATAATAATTGGTGCACATGGTTTCCTAAGTAAAATGCTAATTGACAATCTGGGAAAGCTCAGGTTTTTAAAAGATGAAATAAACCAGCTAACTTGCACATTACAAATACAATCTGTTAATGGAACAGCAAAAATATGCAAGACTTTTCTCAAGTTTAAAATGTGACATTGTTTTTCTCATCTACAATCCAATGAAGGAGCTTTGTATCTTTGTTAGAAACCAGCTCTTTCCTCAGAGGACTATTTCAAATAATTAAAAACATTCGAGTGAGATCGCTGCTGGTGCCGCTGGACTGGCTCTTCTGCAGGTGGCACGTAAAATACACCATTTTGAGCATGGCTGTTGCCAGTACCGCCTGACTGGCCCTCATGCCGGTGGCACATAAAAGCACCCACTACACTCTCAGAGTGGTTGCCGTTGGGAAGGGCATCCAGCTGTGGAAACTCTGCCAAATCAGATTGGAGCTTGGTGTAGCCATCTGGTTCATCAGTCCTCAGTCAAATAGTCCAACCCATGCTAGCATGGAAAGCGGATGTTAAACGATGATGATGATGATGATGATGATGATGATGATGATGAAAGGAGAGTATACATACATACATGTGCATATATTGCATACATACACATGAATACACACACACACATATATACACATATGTGGATAACGTTCTATATGTGGTTGTATTCTATGCCTTGACCTGAGTATATATATATATGTATATATATATATATATATATATATATATATACACACATACATGGGGATAGCGTTCTATGCTTTGACCTGACCATAGAATGGGGCTTGCCACTTTGAGGAGAGAAAGGAATGGAATGCCTGGCGTGAGTGTCTTGTTGTGGCTACCCACTCCTAGAGAAAATGGGGAATAGGCCTGGGTAT
>NC_068983.1:54658622-54659224 GCF_001194135.2 Octopus bimaculoides
TGTGTGTGTGTGTGTGTGTGTGTTTGTGTAGATAGATTCTGACAGCTCCTTTGCAGATGGATGCCAACAGCTCCATAAAGAAGTATGAAACTCTCAAAGTCGACGGAACATGTGAAAAAGGGAGACCCAGGAAGAAGTGAGATGAAGTGCTGAAGGATGACATCAGGATGCTGAACCTTTCAGACGAGATGACAAAGGACCATGTTACCTGGCATTGACCCATCCTTCACAGCAGAAGTGTTAAGGCCACTCCCACTGGCGAAAGGATTGACCTGCAAGAGTCATGTTCTGGTGCCACATGAAACCACTCATGTGATGCCATGCTAAAAGCACCCAGCACACCTCTGTAAAGTGGCTGACATTAGGAAGGGCATCCAGTTGTAGAAACCAAGCCAAATCCTGCTGGATTGCCACATGAGGACGTGGTATATGTAAAGTATTAGCAGATGCTCAGGGAGGGAAAGAAAGGTGGTTTCATGTTTCAAGCAAAGCTTGTCTTCAGAAACAGAGGACAGAGGAATGTCAAATAGAAAAAGGGAGATGGAGCAAAATCGCCAACAATTCACATGTGGTTACATTTAGATGTATATATATATATATAT
>NC_068983.1:54659234-54660942 GCF_001194135.2 Octopus bimaculoides
ATACATATATACACACACGCACACATATATATATAGACATATATGTACGTACATAGACATACACACATACACACACATATATGTAGATCAAGGGGGCATTATTATACTAAAGAGACTTGTACAGCCAATAGGCTCATGCAAACACATCCACACATACATAAATATCTTCATTAACTCACCATATATGGAAACCTAGGCCCTGATATATATATATATATATATATATATATATATATATATAAGAAGTGAAATGCATGATAAGGGAACATGCGTATACATACATACACACACACACACACACACACATTAACTGGCCTTCACATAGTCATAAATCTTTAGAACTGTCTTAATGCAAACAAAGAAGCTTTGTCACTGCGTTAGTGTCAGCTCAAATTCTGAGGGGAAGAATTTAAATAAATCTCAGGGAAAATCATGTATACAAACATACACACATACACACATACATACATACATACATACATGCAATATATGTGCATACATACATATGTACATACATACGTACACACATGCGTATGTACATACATACATACTTACATACACATGTATATATGTGCATACATATGCATATACAAGCATACATAAGCACATGAATGCATACGTACATAAGTATATGCATATGTATGTATATACATGCATACACACATACACACACATATAAATACATTTGTGCTTAAATACAAACATACAAACTTACATGTACATATATAAATACACATACAATTATGCATATATGTGTATATATATATATACATATACATATATATATATATGCATTATTGTATGTATGCATGTCTGTATGTATGTACGCATGTATATACATTCATATACACTTACTTACATACATATATATGGATAATCATACATTATGCATATACATACATAAAGAATTGCATCCATACCATACATACATACATATGTAAATACATAGGTTTATGTGAATACATATATTAAGTACATATATATATAAGCAAACATATATGTATATATACACACACTAGCATATATACATACACCCCCTCCACACACACACACACGCTTAGGCTGTAGACAACACTAGTAGCAGACACTAATCAATGTGACCAGTCAAAAATGTCAATATTGTGTAGTAAGTAGATTTTGATTTGTGGACTTCATATTTGCAATGTTAATTCGATTCATTTCAATCTTTTGGTCATTTTTCATGTGTTAACACAAACATGGTGAGAAGTGAAATGGCCAGACTTTATTCCATTTTATTCCATCATCATCATCATCATCATCATCATCATCATTTTCGTTTAACATCTGTGTTCTGTGTGCTGGTATGAGTTGCATGGTTTGACAGGATCTGATGTCTCCAAGGACTACATTGTGCTCTAGTGTCTTCTTTGGCAGGATTTCTACAGCTGGATGCCCTGCCTAACACCAATCACTCTACTGTATGCATTTGGTGCTTTTGTTGTATCACCAGGACTAGTAAGGTCTCCCTACAGCTCACAAGATTATGAAACCCAAGAAAAGAAAGAAAGGGCTTTATACGAAAAGATGAGGTATATATATATTTATATATAGGTGCAGGTGTGGCTGTGTGGTAAGCTTGTTTACCAACCACATGGTTCTGGGTTCAGTCCCACTGCGTGGTACCTTGGGCAAGTGTCTTCTACTATAGCCTCGGGCCGACCAAAGCCTTGTGAGTGGATTTGGTAGA
>NC_068983.1:54663626-54664212 GCF_001194135.2 Octopus bimaculoides
TGATGATATATATATATATATATATATATATATATATTTATCAAAATAAGCAACAAGATATCAAGTAGTGATGCAGTATGACCGTTTCAAGCAGCTCCATTTAATTGAACAATGCAATCATTACATCAATTTAAAAGCAGATGATGATGATGATGATGATGATGATGATGATGACGATGGAATAATATGGAATAAAGTCTGGCCATTTCACTTCTCACCATGTTTGTGCTAATACATGAAATTGATGTAATGATTGCATTGTTCAATTAAATGGATCCGCTTAAAACGTTCATACTGCGTTACTACTTGATATCCTGTTCCTTATTTTGATTTTATTCACCTTACTTCGAGCTGTGTGAATAATACCAGACTGACTTGGTGCCTCAACTTAAGTACCTAATTCAACTGAATATCAATTATTTCTTAGACACACACACACACACACATATATACACACTCCGAAATCGTGATTGAACCAAATTCGATGACTGGCACCTGTGCCAGTGGAGCGCTAAGAGCACCATCCAAGCATGATCATTGCCAGAGCAGCTGTCTGGCTTCTGTGCCAGTGGCATGTAAATAGCAC